>NC_046970.1:10304444-10494444 GCF_009769545.1 Cyclopterus lumpus | reverse complement strand
AACCAACCTTGCCTTCCTGTCCAAGGTGTTAGAGAAGGTAGTCGCCTCTCAACTTCAGAACCACCTCAAACATAACAACTTGTTTGAAAAGTTTCAGTCAGGTTTTCGTTCAGCCCATAGCACTGAAACGGCTTTGCTCAGGGTTACGAATGACCTTCTGATGACAGCCGATGCTGGATCAACCTCATTCCTCATCCTCCTGGACCTGACTGCTGCGTTTGACACAGTGGATCACACTCTCCTCCTAGAGCGCCTCTACACCGCTGTCGGTCTATCAGACTCTGCACTCAAGTGGTTTCAGTCCTACCTTTCTGGCAGAACTGAATATGTCTCACTGGGAAGATGCAAGTCCAGACTGCTCCCTGTCTCCTGTGGTGTTCCGCAAGGGTTGGTCCTCGGCCCCATCCTCTTCATTATTTACATGCTCCCCCTCGGTTGTGTCATCAGCAGCCATAGGATGTCATTCCACTGTTATGCTGACAACACGCAGCTTTACATAAAAACTGTCCCAAGCCCCTCCATGTCTCACCGCCTGTCTTGTGGAAATAGACATGGATGAGCAACAACTTTCTCCAGCTAAACCGTAGCAAAACTTGTTGGCACTCCACACCAGGTACAGTCATCCTCCATAACTCACCTCAACTTCGATGGTCAGGTCATACCCCTCTCCTCCACAGTCACTAATCTGGGAGTTAGGTTTGATCCTCACCTGACCTTTAATGACCATATAAAACACCTGTGCAAAACCTCCTTTTATCATCTCAAAAACATCTCCAAACTCCACCCCACTTTAACCCTGTCAGATGCAGATAAGCTCGTCCATGCATTCATTTCCTCTAGACTGGACTACTGTAATTCACTCTTCACTGGCAAGAACATCCAGAAACTGCAATACATTCAAAACAGCACTGCCAGGATCCTGATAAGAGTCCGGAAATATGAGCACATAACACTCGTTCTCCACTCACTTCACTGGCTCCCTGTCTCAACCCGGATTGACTATAAAGTCCTACTCCTCACCCATAAATGCATAAATGGACATGCACCCCCCTACCTACTCTCAGATCTACAAACCACTCGCTCCTCCGGATCCCCAACATCAAGCTCCGCACCATGGGCGACTCTTTTGCTCAGCATTGCCCCGCTTATGGAACAGTCTCCCTGACCATCTAATGGTCAAGGTGTTTTTGAGTTGAGTTTTATGACTTGTCAACTATTGCTTTTTAAAAAAAATTATTGTTAGTTTTAACAATGTACTGGCTCTGTGGCACTCTGAGATTCTTGGATGAAGAGTGCCTTACAAATAGAATGCATTAGTAGGGTCCGAGCGACTGACGAAGTCAGTCCGAGAGGACCCTATTGAAATTGCTTCGTCTAATTAATTAAAAAATATATATTCCAAAGAGATAATCATAAGTGTTTTTTACAAGGCAAACCTGTAACTTTTTTAATTTGTGCTGTGTGCCATCTTCATTTAATCCTAACCAGTAACATATAGGCTCATATTTACACATCTGAAGTATTCGCACAAGTGTTAGCGTGGTTCAAAATTGTCTGCTTGGTAAGAGCCTCTGGAAGAATTCAGCCAACAACTTCTCTCATTCTGGTAGATTTATTTCTATGATCACAAGCGCTGCAATCGCGATCCCAGTGGAGTCCCAACAACGCTTTCCTAGAGCCGGAAGTTCGGACCTTACATACACAGATTTCGTCACAGGTTCATATGCATCATCCTAACTTCGAATTGGTGCTGAACTATCAAGGAGGGAGATAATTTCATCTCATCCTCTCTCTTCACAGGACTGAGCCGTGCAAGGCCAGTCCACATTTTGATTAGACTATTCAATGACATGGGTGTGTTGTGATAAGCCACTATCTATTCTCGAGAAGCTGACCTTCCCAGACACAAATTTCACCTATGTGTTATTCTGAACTTGAGTAACCTGACAAAAACATTTATTATAACACCAACATTATTCAAACAGCCCTTGTGATAGAGAGCATACACCCTTTTTTAGTTTGGGTATGTTTTTCGAGCAGAATCCTAAAAAATAGGCTGGGGTGTAAAAGGTTAAGTACAGTACTTGACATTCCAGCACTGACACTTAACTATATGTCAATAACTATTGGCAGCTGAGAGGCAGCAAACATTTTTGAAGATCAAGCAACTCTCAAAAACAGTGCAAAACATGGCCTAAACAAAAAAACATGTCTCTTCAGTGTACTTCAGTTGGTTTATGTGCTCTTGTGAAGGAAGAACCATATCATGGTGACACCCTACAAAGAACCTTGAAGTCCTTCAGCTGTGATGAGAAGTACTAAGTGGCTGCATCTGTAGACGTGTGTCTCTCTATGTTCAACCGGGTAAGACTGTAAACAAGGACTTTCATAAAAGGTCAGTTTCTTGTAAGAAATTCAAGTACAACTGAAATCATAACTAGGCCTTCTTTTTTACAGTCAGATATCACAATGAAGTGATTTTCAAATGCATTGGTGATATTTTTAGTATTGAAAGGAAAATAAGAGGCTGTTGGAGAGAGATCAGAAATTCTCCTTTAGCCTCCAAGAGTGGGCAGTCCAGTGTATCGCAAATCTTAACAACTCAAATCTCCAACAATTTATTGAATGACCCTACATGCTGATAAAAAAAAAAAACTAATGATCTCCAGAAAAATTCTGCAGCCCTAATTCTGCAGATTATTTGGATAACATGCAGAAAATAAATTGTGGGATATCTATGAATTCCGGCACATTACTTTCACTAGGTGTTCCTAATCTATTCAAACACATTTTTCCCAGCTGCACAGGGAGGTCACTCCACTGAAACATGTTACTAAGTAGATGACCTTTGAAAGAAAAATGCATTCATTAAGAGGAAAACTATAAAATGACGGCAATAATGGCACCACGGCTGATGTTTCTATAAAAAAAGAATTATACTAATTATACTGTTTGGCCTCGGCTCAAAGTGACTGATATTTGTCATCGTTCCTGCATTCCTGTAAGTGATTGCCACACCTGTGAGTCATCAGTGTAAGAGGGTACGCCGCTGGCTGCCGCTCGCTGGCCGGCCGCTCGCTGGCCGGCCGCTCGCTGGCCGGCCGCTCGCTGGCCGGCCGCTCGCTGGCCGGCCGCTCGCTGGCCGGCCGCTCGCTGGCCGGCCGCTCGCTGGCTGGCTGCCGCTGGCTTGTTTTGTGTTGTTTTTTACATCGGTGCTGGCAATGATTTCATACACCGCCCCGCAGCTACGGCGTTGGCACAGCTTCATGGCTCCATCCGACAAAGGGTTTACAGCCCGCTGTCAAGAGTGTGGGATTTTGAAAAACATAACTCGCTACATCCATAGAGGCTCGCGCCGCGGCTTGAACGTGGAATCAGTAAACAAAACAAACCTCGGAGTCATCGCAAGACTATCCAATACTAGGCACAATGGAAGACACGGAGTGGATCGCAGTGTATTACGGAGCTTTCAGGGATTTCGAACCCGAGCTCTGTCTCCTACCACCATGGAGCTGCTAAACACACAATCCCTCACTAATAAATCCCTCCTCATATACGACCATATTCTGGACAAAGCGCTTGACTTCATGTGCCTAACCGAAACCTGGCATAAACCAGGGGACTACTCAGTGCTTAATGAAGCATGCCACCTGGCTATAACTACATGGATAAGGCCCGCAGCTCTGATCGTGGTAGTGGACTAGCTATCATGCACCGCGCTGAACTAAAACTGTCTCCTTTGCCAATACCTGATCTTTCCTCTATGGAATGCCTGGCCTTCAAGTGCAAATCTCCATAATCCATGACAGTGCTTCTCATATACCGTCCTCCAAAACCTAACCCATCTTTTCTACCTGAGATAAGTGATCTCCTTACCTCTCTCTGCTAACAGTCATTGTTGGTGATTTAAATATCCATGCCGACAACCCCTCCTGTCAGTTTACAGCAGATTTCCTGAGTGTGCTTGAGTGCCTTGGGCTGCAGCAGTATGTTGAGGTTCCTACTCACACCAAGGGGCACACTCTGGATCTGGTTATCCCTGACTCTGCTTCCATCAGTAACCTACAGGTCTATGATCTCAGTGTGTCTGACCACAAAGTGGTCTCAATGGCCTTAACTTGGCCTTAACTTTTATGCTGCCTACTATTAGACCTAAGCGTCAAATGTCTTTCCGAAACTGGAAAAGCATCGACTCAGCCACTATGACCATGGATCTCCAGCTCATCACCTGCCCAGCCTTTGCATCAATGGATGAATTAGTGGAACTCTAAAATACATCCCTGAGAAGTGTTTTTGATCTCCATGCCCCTGTCAAGTCACGTGAGGTCAATTTCTCACGCTCCGCTCCCTGGTTCACACATGAGCTAAGGAAAATAAAAACAGCTGGGCGTGCCCTGGAACGACGCTGCACACACTCTGGGCTCACTGTCCATAAACTGGCCTACCGTGAGCATCAAAGGGCCTACTCCAACTCCCTTAAAGATGCTTGCTCACAGTTCTATTCCGGGTTAATCAATAAAAACCCTGGCAACTCCAAACCATTTTCAACCATAAGACATCTCTTGAAGCCAACAACCATCCTCTTCAACTGAGGCTACAGAGGAGCAATGCAACAGCTTCATTGACTTTTTCAGATCAAAGGTCAACAACATTCGCTCTCTGATGTCCAGCTCTCCATGTCTGCTTCCCTCTGACACCAACACCTTATCTACTCTACATCTTGCTGAGGTTCAGGAGAGCCATGTTGAGGAAATCCTCAAAAAACTGAAATCCTGTACCTGTACCCTGGACCCCATTCCCACTGCTCTGCTCAAGTCACATATCCCCACTCTCAGTCCTCTCATCACCAAGGTTGTTAACCTTTCCCTTCAATCTGGCTATGTCCCACCTACTCTCAAGGTTGCTGTCATCCGTCCCCTTCTCAAGAAACCCTGGAACCAGAGGTTCTAGCCCATTACAGGCTAGAACCAACCTTGCCTTCCTGTCAAAGGTGTTAGAGAAGGTAGTCGCCTCTCAACTTCAGAACCACCTCAAACATAACAACTTGTTTGAAAAGTTTCAGTCAGGTTTTCGTTCAGCCCATAGCACTGAAACGGCTTTGCTCAGGGTTACGAATGACCTTCTGATGACAGCCGATGCTGGATCAACCTCATTCCTCATCCTCCTGGACCTGACTGCTGCGTTTGACACAGTGGATCACACTCTCCTCCTAGAGCGCCTCTACACCGCTGTCGGTCTATCAGACTCTGCACTCAAGTGGTTTCAGTCCTACCTTTCTGGCAGAACTGAATATGTCTCACTGGGAAGATGCAAGTCCAGACTGCTCCCTGTCTCCTGTGGTGTTCCGCAAGGGTTGGTCCTCGGCCCCATCCTCTTCATTATTTACATGCTCCCCCTCGGTTGTGTCATCAGCAGCCATAGGATGTCATTCCACTGTTATGCTGACAACACGCAGCTTTACATAAAAACTGTCCCAAGCCCCTCCATGTCTCACCGCCTGTCTTGTGGAAATAGACATGGATGAGCAACAACTTTCTCCAGCTAAACCGTAGCAAAACTTGTTGGCACTCCACACCAGGTACAGTCATCCTCCATAACTCACCTCAACTTCGATGGTCAGGTCATACCCCTCTCCTCCACAGTCACTAATCTGGGAGTTAGGTTTGATCCTCACCTGACCTTTAATGACCATATAAAACACCTGTGCAAAACCTCCTTTTATCATCTCAAAAACATCTCCAAACTCCACCCCACTTTAACCCTGTCAGATGCAGATAAGCTCGTCCATGCATTCATTTCCTCTAGACTGGACTACTGTAATTCACTCTTCACTGGCAAGAACATCCAGAAACTGCAATACATTCAAAACAGCACTGCCAGGATCCTGATAAGAGTCCGGAAATATGAGCACATAACACTCGTTCTCCACTCACTTCACTGGCTCCCTGTCTCAACCCGGATTGACTATAAAGTCCTACTCCTCACCCATAAATGCATAAATGGACATGCACCCCCCTACCTACTCTCAGATCTACAAACCACTCGCTCCTCCGGATCCCCAACATCAAGCTCCGCACCATGGGCGACTCTTTTGCTCAGCATTGCCCCGCTTATGGAACAGTCTCCCTGACCATCTAATGGTCAAGGTGTTTTTGAGTTGAGTTTTATGACTTGTCAACTATTGCTTTTTAAAAAAAATTATTGTTAGTTTTAACAATGTACTGGCTCTGTGGCACTCTGAGATTCTTGGATGAAGAGTGCCTTACAAATAGAATGCATTAGTAGGGTCCGAGCGACTGACGAAGTCAGTCCGAGAGGACCCTATTGAAATTGCTTCGTCTAATTAATTAAAAAATATATATTCCAAAGAGATAATCATAAGTGTTTTTTACAAGGCAAACCTGTAACTTTTTTAATTTGTGCTGTGTGCCATCTTCATTTAATCCTAACCAGTAACATATAGGCTCATATTTACACATCTGAAGTATTCGCACAAGTGTTAGCGTGGTTCAAAATTGTCTGCTTGGTAAGAGCCTCTGGAAGAATTCAGCCAACAACTTCTCTCATTCTGGTAGATTTATTTCTATGATCACAAGCGCTGCAATCGCGATCCCAGTGGAGTCCCAACAACGCTTTCCTAGAGCCGGAAGTTCGGACCTTACATACACAGATTTCGTCACAGGTTCATATGCATCATCCTAACTTCGAATTGGTGCTGAACTATCAAGGAGGGAGATAATTTCATCTCATCCTCTCTCTTCACAGGACTGAGCCGTGCAAGGCCAGTCCACATTTTGATTAGACTATTCAATGACATGGGTGTGTTGTGATAAGCCACTATCTATTCTCGAGAAGCTGACCTTCCCAGACACAAATTTCACCTATGTGTTATTCTGAACTTGAGTAACCTGACAAAAACATTTATTATAACACCAACATTATTCAAACAGCCCTTGTGATAGAGAGCATACACCCTTTTTTAGTTTGGGTATGTTTTTCGAGCAGAATCCTAAAAAATAGGCTGGGGTGTAAAAGGTTAAGTACAGTACTTGACATTCCAGCACTGACACTTAACTATATGTCAATAACTATTGGCAGCTGAGAGGCAGCAAACATTTTTGAAGATCAAGCAACTCTCAAAAACAGTGCAAAACATGGCCTAAACAAAAAAACATGTCTCTTCAGTGTACTTCAGTTGGTTTATGTGCTCTTGTGAAGGAAGAACCATATCATGGTGACACCCTACAAAGAACCTTGAAGTCCTTCAGCTGTGATGAGAAGTACTAAGTGGCTGCATCTGTAGACGTGTGTCTCTCTATGTTCAACCGGGTAAGACTGTAAACAAGGACTTTCATAAAAGGTCAGTTTCTTGTAAGAAATTCAAGTACAACTGAAATCATAACTAGGCCTTCTTTTTTACAGTCAGATATCACAATGAAGTGATTTTCAAATGCATTGGTGATATTTTTAGTATTGAAAGGAAAATAAGAGGCTGTTGGAGAGAGATCAGAAATTCTCCTTTAGCCTCCAAGAGTGGGCAGTCCAGTGTATCGTATGTGAAACACCATGTAAAAAAAAAACCAAAAAAACATGTGGTCCAGTTTATTAGTAGGCCTACTTAATCGGCCAACATCAACATCAACCTATGGATTACAAGTTCTCCAAAAAAAGCAAAATGTTTCTGATTGCTTTTAAAGATGGCACATATACGTATACTATGACTGCTTTCAGTGATCCCAGTCCTATGGTTATTAGGTTCATGCATATGAACATAGATTCAAATAGATGGCAGAGTGTCATGGTCTCTGCTGTGCCACTCCTCCCTCCTTGCATCCTGCCAGTTTTCTCTTCAGTGTGCGAATCCCCACTGGTCCCCGTTTGTCCTGTGTGTATCTGCCTGGGCATGGCAGGGCATGGCATGGCATGGCATGGCCTTGCCTTCCCCCCCCCCCCCCCCCCGCCAATTAACCAGCACACATGCAACCCATCAAGCCCTACAGTATATACCCCAGCTCTTCACTCCAGTCCTTGCCTGATTGTCAGTCTTCACACACTGAACTACTGCTACGGCCAAAACTTGATTCCCTGCAAATTGTTTGTTACGACTTTTGTCTAACCTGTGCTTCCCTCAGCCTCACTGCTCCTCTCGGAACCCCCTGGTCTCAGCCTTGCCAACCCAATCGACTATCAGCCCGCTCACAGATTCTCCTTGACCTAGCCGACACCACGCTTGCCACTGCTCCCACAAACCCCGATCCCTTACCTTTTCCACCTCTGGTTCAGTTCAAATAAAAGCAACCGTGAACTACTCCTGCTCTGTTGTTCTTGGGTCCAGGCCTGCACAATCATGATACAGAGCCTGTTTTCTTGCAAGAATCGTTGTGGTACTTGTGTCTAAAGCTGCTCTCTGGCTGAACAAATATGCTTCCAGACTATGTAAATTTGATACAAATTAAATTATTTCATTGGCTAAAAGCAAATACATTCTCTGTTTACATGGACAAAGACGCAACAAAACGTCATACGTCTCTTTCTGGACAGGTTTGTGTAGTTGTGAGAAATATTTCTTTTTTTTTCAAATCGCTTGGAGTCCACTCTCCCTCTATACGGGGGACCGACTCCTCCTAAATAGAAAATATAATGTCTTTCCTTACATACTGTCAGTATAAGAGTAAAGGACATGATTTACAGAGCAGTTTTGTATGTTGTAGCAGAAATTTAATGTCAGGATGGCCACCTAGCGGCTGGATTTTGGAAGCAGGAAGCTCGACACAGAGGTTTCGTGGCGGCCAACCGGGTGTTTATTTGACCAACACTTACAACATACAAGACAGTCATTATGTAAGGGTAGCATGTGGTCCCAGCAGTGACGAACTCCGCTCTATTGTATGAGGCAGCTTTATATAGCCTGCTACTGATGAGGACCGCAACACCACCATAGTACATGTAACTCTGCCCCTCCCATGACCACACATACCCTACCTAACTATCTATACCCCAATAAATACATTTATATACACTCTTAACCTCTAAACTAATCTGCATGATCTCTATTGGTGCCACATGTCACCATAGAGATCATATAAAGCCCAAACAGGGACATAGACTTTACAAACACTTGGTATCTCCTGGAACAATAAATTGGTGCTCAGGCACCAAGGGGACTCATTTAAGACACAGAGGTGAGTGACTTGAACACAGTACACATTGCATAGTGTTTGACTCCACCAAGAAACAGTTTATACTCCCAAATGATTGGGAGTATAAACTGTTTGTTTTTTTAGCCAAACTAATCTTGCAATTGTCTTCACAGGCCTACGGACAAAGTTTTATATTTTTAAAATCCTTTGATAACTTTTGACTACTACGGTCTCAAGATCACACTGCCCGACTTAGGAATGAATCAGGTTTAAGCTCTAGGAGGAGTACACTGTTTTACAACTCCCCAAAACGTGAGGAAAAGTTTAAAAATGTGCCACTAGGTGGCGCTATGACTTGAATTCAAAATTATTATATGGATGTCTTCAGGGTTGGTATGTCATGCCATATGAAAAATATGGAGCAGATTAGATCATGTATGGCCGAGTTATAACAACTTAGATTTTTATGGCAAATGGCGTTACTTTGAAAGAGGCCGCTACGCACAGTTTTATATTTTTAAAATCCTTTGATAACTTTCCATGGCTAAGGTCTCTAGAACACATAGCCACATTTTGGAAGGAATCGGGTTTAAGCTCTAGGAGGAGTTCGCAGTTTTACAACGTCCAAAAAATGGCGATATTGAGCAATTTACTGCAGCGCCCCCTAATCTTCAAATATTATGAACAAAATAGGGAACGTTAAGGGACTCAATCTGGACATATGCTAGCAATTTGGAATGGATAGGCCAAGTCAATTGGAAGTTATGTGTCTTTAAATATGAGGCCACACCCCTTAAAAGCTAATTGGCCCATATCTTCTGAACGCAATAAGATAACAATCTTTTCACAACATTTGATGACATTGAACCAATAATGAACCATATCAATTTTCGTATCAATCGGACCTAGCGTTTAGGAGAAAATGTAAAAAATGTTTTTTTTACAAAATTCATAATGGTGGAAAATCTAAGTTGGCGCATTTCTTAACGACCAATTACTTTTTTGTAGAGGAGGTCCAAGTGGACATGTATACCAAATTTCAAGTCAATCGGACATTGTTAGCAAAAACCATGGGCTTTTTGACACAAGGGGGCGCTACAGAGAAAAATATTCGTACTAAAATGCGAGACCAAATTATCAAATTTTTCACGTGTTCTGATATGCATGTCAAATTTAACAACTTTTGGGATATGATAAGTCCACCAAAAGGGCAAAAGTAGGTAGAGAAATTAAGAAAAACAATAATTCTATGAAAAACAATAGGTTCCTCTACGACGAAGTCGTCACGAGGACCCTAATAATATTTACACATCTGAACAAAAGCACACATGGTTTGCCTTTTACTATAACACCAACATTATTCAAATAGCCTTTGTGGTTGCAGAGATACACTCTTTTTAGTTTGGGTATATTATTTCGAGCAGAAACCTAGAAAATGGCTTAGGGCTTAAAAGGTTAAAGCTGTGTTCCAATGTTTGTAATGGAGGGTCTTCATTACACAGCCATCACTGCCGTCCTGTCTCTCTAACTGCCTAACCAGAACTAAGTAAGCTCCCCCCTAGTCTTTGAAGTGTTACTTGTGGTGGGTACTTATGCACTAAAATCCACCATATACTGGCAACCCACCTGCAGCCTTGGACGTGCTCCGAGACAACTGCTCCAACCAATTTCATCACCACGCTAGTGTCGTATATTTCAAGCGACAGTGATGTTGAAGAATGATGAAGGAATCTCCGCGGACACTGTTCTTTCTGGTATAATAAAGTTTATTACAGACAGGAATCACAGGTCAGGACGGGCGACTAGTATGCCCGGAAACTTCTCGGTCAATCAGAAGTTCTGCTGTCCAGTGCGAGGCAGCTCAGTTATAGAGAAGATGTTTTGAGCAAAACTGAAACTAACATAACGTCACACAGGGGCCTCTAACCTAAACACATATGTTACAGACACAAGAATGAGTACCATATATGGACCGATGGTTTGGACTCTGAGCCTCTATGCAAGGCAGAATATACCACACTAGCAAAACCCAACGATCTCCAAAGGGAATCCACTCTTCAGCCTGACAGGGACAGACCAACGTAAATGTACTCACCATGTATAGAGGACCACAACAATCACAAGCATAATATAGCTCAAACATATAGTTGCTCAAATTCACTAACAGGAAACAGCCTACTCCCCACACTCGTCCATGTCTCCCAAACAACCAGATTTCCAACCTCCTCACTAAACAAGGTGCACCTGCCCACTAGGCTACTAGTGATCTCTGCACATCAAACCAATTACAAACTGCAGAATGGTCAATCAAATAGGACATTCCCCCATAATTTAGACTAAAAAAGGTTTAATAATCTAACTGCAAACCCAACTTGGATGAACAAAGTAGCAAAGGAACTAAACCTGGCAAATGCCAAAAAAACCAATAGGAACAAAGTAACACGACCTGGAAAATGGTGAATTGCAAATGGTATGGACATTCTGGTACACAAGACAAAGGGAGATGCAGACAATATATACACAGGGTAAGGGCACAGGTGAAAACAATCAGGGGCGAGGCAGACAATCAGATCAGAGGGGAAGAAACAAGTTGCCTGAAACGAGAGGAAAGTTGACTTTCAAAATAAAACAGGAAATCACGAGACAACATGGACACAAGACACAAAAAATCCAGATCCTGACAACTTGTCTGTCATTTGACAAACAAGATTATTGTTGATGAGAAATCGTTTGAGGTTTTTCTTTTTTCTTTTTGCTGCCATATCTGGGCTCAATAGAGTAAATATAAAAGCTATGAATAAAAGCTTCAAGTCCTTTTCCTTCTTTGTCTTGTCAAACCCTTCCACTCTAGCAGCTCAGCTTTGAAAAGTCTTCCTTTCCTGCCTCTCCCTTCACCATTGTCTGCTAAATAATAGCTAAGTGAACAAACGTTGTTCATTAATTTGGTATCATAAATCCCAGGGTTTATGATCAGCTTATTACACTCAGTAACCACTCACATAATTTATTTAGCCAAACAAAGGCACTATGCCATTTTAATGCCAAAACTATCTATGAACAATCTGGGGTTGGACCGGTTTGTCTTCCAAACAAACAAGATAACCTACATGTGTTGGTGGCTCACGTAGACCTATCACCGGCACAGGTTGACAAGTGTGAGAACATGTGCACAGACACACACACTCACAGGGATGTAACTGTGTACAGAGCCAAAAGCAGAGACTTTGTTCTCCCACCAACAAAGTTTGGAGATGCAGCTCAAGTAACGCCGGCTGATACGTGAAAAGTGCTCATGTATGGAACTTCAAAGGCAAATAATTCAAATGGTGTTTTGTTTCTCAGCATCTCCCAGATGCTCATGTTTTTCTGGGTGCATATCAAAGACTCCTCTTTCTTCTGCCACTTGAAAGAAAATGACAAAATAGAAGAGAAAGACAAATATAAAATAATATAATAATAATAATAAAAGTTACTTCATTATGGACTTACAGTCTGAAAAAGTTGCACAATTCTAACATTTTGAAAAAAGTGCACAATTAATTGGCAGCTCGGTTTCCACACAAATACATAGATTATTGACAGTGGTTATAAAATAGATAGTGTACATCACTGATAAGATAGGATGACTTGCCTTTTAAAAATCTTGTGAAGAGCGAGTGCCAGAACTCCAATTGCTCTGCTCTCATAATGAAGAGAGATTAGCTTGTTTCACTGATACTGACAAATTATCATGGATATTGTATTCAGAAAAAACATGTGACCCACTGATAGGAATAATTCCAACAGTTTTTCTTGTGAAGAGAAAAACAAACATATTATATGGAGTGAGGTATAACAGGTATTCCTCCCAAGTGCTTATTCCTGCTTACTTCAGTCTTCAATTACATTTTAAATGTGCAAACTTAAGCTAGTTGTCAAACAAATAAAAAAAAACATTACTATGAAACATCTATGCGGTATATTGGTCATATTTAGTTATATGCTCGAATGTACTTCTGAGTAACTGTAGCGCGCATGCGCAGTACGGAATTAGGTTTTGTCATGGCCGAATAAAGCAACTAACGCTACCAAGCAAGCTCAAATTTTGATCAGATCTCATCTAGGAGTAAATGCCATGTATAAAACCTGACCACATTCTTCCGAAAAAAAATCATCTTTCTAGCTTTGCAAAGGCGACACGTAGTAACAGTAGCAAGGAAGTCTTCCTTTCCAAAAAGTGATTAGAAATGAATGATATCTGTCTGTGGCATGGCTTCTCTTGTCCTGGGATGTGCTCTGTCTATTCATAGGTGTGTCAGCCTCGACTAAATATTTAGAATTCTTAGATCCAATCATTACACGGGCAAAACCGAGGTACTGAGAAGACACTTTAAAACCAGGGTAATATCCAGAAAATCTATCCAAATACTGTTACTACCAGGCAGAAATTATCCTGGTACAAAACAGGCAGACTGACAACATGTCCCCCACACAGCCGTGCTGGTTTCATTATTGCCCAGAAAAACCTGCAATAAATACTTTAGAATGCCCATTGGAGAGTTCTATTGAAATACAAACTTCCTTAATTATATGCAAGGACTAAACCAAATCAACCTAAAAAGCTTCCAAATGTACACCACCAACTAGGAAGACATTGCTCAGAACAGAGTCCTTGAAGGAGCTGCATAACAAGAAGACAGCCCAGTATGCCTGCACCCTCCGCCAACCAGTCAAGTTGCAGTTTACATTCACATAATATATGTTGTAAAGACTTTGAAGGAATTTTATTAAATGTATTCTTGGCAAAATACAAGTGTCTTTATATTGACAAGTATGATTTCAATGAATAATTAAAGCTGCAAGCAGCATTAATCGGGCCCTAGTCAATTCACACACATCGAGGGTACTTGCTGGACGCCGGTTCACGTTAGATGTTTTTTTCCTGCATCGAGTGATGCTGGAAAAGCATCTTCATAACTGTTAATCACTAAGGCGTTTAGATTGTACTGACCACATTTGAAGTCGTAAAAATCACACAAAAGTCAAAATGGCCGACTTCCGGTACGGTTTAGAGCATGAGGCCAAGAGTTATTTTTAAGTTTCCATGTGTCTCAAAAGCCTACCAAGTTTTGGATTTCTATCTCAAACCTACTGCGAGGGCTGCTTTTAAAAAATGTGCCAAAGGTTTGTTCAAATCTTGTAGGAGGCTCTATCGAGCCGAACTGCAATTTTGAAGGATTTAAATCATATCATACAACTACATTTAAGACGGTAAATGTGTTTGCTAATTTTGGGTGTTTTTTTTAGCATTTCTAGCTCCCCAAAACATCTTTGCCTTAATGGCAAAGAGTGCGTTGTCATGGCAACAGCATTTCAAGAGACAACACGATTTTGGAAATATTTAATGACTAAGGTTTTTAGATTGTACTGCCCAGATTTGAAGCCTATCCGATGATTTGCCTAGGAGAAATGGGCTAGACTAAAGAATGAAAATATTCACACAGAAATTAAAATGGCCTACTTCCGGTACAGTTAAAAGCATGGTCCCAAGAGATTTTCTTTTTCATTTACATGTGCTATATATGCCTACTAAGTTTTAGACATGTAGGTCAAACGTAGCACTGGGGCTGCTTAAATTAATAATTGTAGGGGCGCTATCGAGCCGAATCACCATTTTGAAGAATTAAAATCCTATTAGGTAACTACATATTTGACTTTAAATGTGTGTGCCAAGTTTAGTTGTGTAAAGCCCCTTCGTTGTTTTATGCAAAGAATGGGTTGCAACAGCAACAGTGTTACACGAAACATAAAATGCTTTGTGTGCTGGCATCATGAAAGTCTTACGTTTGTGTGGAATAAATTTTATGTCGATCTGATTCACCTACTAATGGTGCGTTCACACCAAAAATTGTGCGACCAGATCCCATGCAAAGTCAATGCAGACGCGTTTAGACGCGAATTCGCATCGGGCAGCGATAGATGCGAATCGGGCGGCGCACATTTTTCGAGAAAATTCGCCCGAGGCGAAAGCCAATCAGCGTTGAGATGCTCCGCCCGTCACTCTCCTGCCGTTGTTGAATCAGAAAAAATTGAGGACACTCATCGTAGCGGTTTGTGGACACCCCAACTGTGCGCTGGAGATCATCGTCCATCTATTTATAGTTAGGTACTAGTATTCTAACTATCCACTACATTTCAAGATCGGACCACCACAGCAGCTACAGGCAACGTTTTTGTCAGACAACAACAAACAAACGTTTTTAAAATCAAGCCGACTCACCGATGAAGCTTCGTTTTGAGCCACAGGTCATCACATTCCAATAAAAACTGCCTTTTTACGTCGTAAAAAGGTCCATACGATCCAATTCAGTAAAAGATGTTGTCCAAAACACGTGATTATATCCATAAATATCCACAAACTGCCGCCAGATATGACAAAAATATTTCAGAAAAGTAGCTGTTAAAGCCGTTCTCTGCCACGCACCTTTACAACCCGGATATCAAACTGTTCGATGGACTCTAACCTTTCGATTGACACCAAATGTATAGCCAATAGGAGCAATATATCCTTTTCTAAACCCACATTAGCCAACCAGAGTCAGCAAAGAAGAAGAGGGCTGACCAACTTCTTTTGGCTACTGTGCGAATCTCGAGCTGCCTGGTGCTTGGAAGAAGAAGTTCCGAAGCCAGAGATATATAATCAAAAGTATTTAATCATAACTAACAAGGATCGTCAAGTACATACATGGTCCGGACCGGACGCGCTCATGTGATTCCGCTTCCACAGTCTACTGGCTGAGCGCTTCTCCTCGAGCGCTCCTGGCGTAGCCAACAGCTGTCTGGCGCAACCCCGCAGGAGACAAAAATCGCATCTCACAATTTGTTTTATTCGCAGTGCATTCGCTGAGCTAAGCTCCCATTGGTTAGCGGAGCTATTCACGCAAATACCTTTCAGAGACACAGCATGAT
Source organism: Cyclopterus lumpus (assembly GCF_009769545.1). Lineage (NCBI taxonomy): Eukaryota > Metazoa > Chordata > Actinopteri > Perciformes > Cyclopteridae > Cyclopterus > Cyclopterus lumpus. The sequence continues at coordinate 10,478,356 of NC_046970.1, read as the reverse complement.
ACGCTGACCAGTGAATAAGACATAAGGTTCACACCTGAGGGTTAGTTTCATTGGCCAGTTCAAAGAAAGCCGCCATTCTGTTCGCTAAGCCAATCGATAAGCTGGCAGGGTCAAAGCTCACACTTCCAGTCAAGGACAGGAATTCCTCTTCAGAATAAAACCTATTATCCTGCCTTCAGAATAAAAGCTTATTTCGCCCAGAAACAGCCATTGTTAACGATCTCTCCAGAGAAACCTACTGTCACCCGAACCAATACATTTCATTCATACTTGAGTCATCCTATTATTAGGACAACCATAAAACATCTTACAATCCACATTAGTTAATAATACAGTGATCATACGCATATGTTTTCTTAATACACATTCTTCAGAATATTCCTCATAATATCCCTCATTAATTATCTTTATGTATTCATTTTAAACACTCTCATTTACCTATGCAAGTGTATATAAAATCCACTACAACTCAACAATTCGAATAGCCAATGAAAAGACGAAAACAAGGAAGTGCCATGTTGGGATGCCAGATAAGTGAATAAACCCGCAATTTCACTGCGTAATGACAACCTGTCGATTTTGGTTAATTTTGCACATAATTTGGTTTCAATTCGGGGAAAAAACAGTGTTTATTCTTCAGTTCCTTTGTGTCAGCAATAGTGAATGTGTATATGATACCTCTGTTTCACCTTTCATTAGGGCCTAAGATGGAGTCTCCAAATGGCCTTTATTGGAAAAACGCCTAAACATACCCTAAACATGTGTAAAATCTTAATTTTCTTTAAAATTATAATCTACTTTTTACTTGGACTAGGTAAGGCTTTATGTTATGCTCCCATTGTGTTTTCCAGACCATAAGTCACAGCTATAATCATCTGCAGGCATCTATTTCACAAAAATATTTAGGCGAAAATAGAAAACCTTCTACTTACGTGTGTGCCAACTTATATTACTCAATGTCAGCAGCACATAAAGTGATTCTGACTGTTGGGGGAAAAACGTCAGAGTGTTACCTTTCAAAAGAGACCAAAACCATGCATTTACTCAATGGTTCTCCTACAGCTTTCAATTTACTTTGGGTACGTCTGGATAGGCGTTTTTCGTGAATTTTACAGGAACGCTAAGAGGTTAATACAACTACAGGTTAGCCTGAAGTAGCGCTGCAAGCGGCAGTCATCCAGACGCAGTTCCTGGAGAAGACAACAAGTATAGAGTAGAAATAGTGGTTATTTATTACATGGCAGACGGTGGAAGTTATAACTGTTTTTACGGAGACAAGCCACGGAGATGAGCCACGGAGATAAGCCACGCCCCGAATATTCAAGAATCAAGCCAAAATATAGAACATTTTACTTCCTGTTACCAGTAGGTGGCGCTACGACTGGAGTCTCATCACTCATGTGGAATTTGGAACGGTTCTGATCTTGTGGAGGTGAGATACATTGATTTATTCGTTCACAACGAAGGATCAAAGTTTGCCGATGCTCCGACTTGCCGCACTTCAACGTATTGCTAAAATATTCACAAGGAAGCATTATCAAGGTCTTAAGTCTATTCTAATACATTTTTGGAGGGATCTGATTAATGTGAGGATAAGGGTGTGAAAGTAGAAAACATGTAACTTCCTGTTGCCATTAGGTGTCGTTATGCTTAAAAATAAAAAATTACCATATGAATGACTTCAGTGACATGAGAAATATGGAGCAAATTAGATAATGTATGGTCGAGTTAAAACAACTTCCATTTTCATGGCAAATGGTGTTTCTTTGACGTTGCGCCCTACGCATAGTTTTATATTTTTTAAATCCTTTGATAACTTTTCACTGCTAAGGTTCAAGACCATACTGCACCGACTTTGGAAAGAATCAGGTTTAATCTCTAGGAGAAGTTCGCTATTTTACAACTCCAAAAAACGTGAAAAAATGCAGATATTTGGCAATTGACTGCAGCGCCCCCTAATGTTAAAATATTATGAGAATCAAACCCAGCGTTTAGGAGATGATGAAAAAAACGTGTTATTTACTAAATTAAAAATGGCGTAAAATCTAATCAGGCGCATTTTATTTTCAACTGATACTTTTTTGTAGAGGAGACTCTAGCGGACATGTGTGCAAAATTTCAGAACAATCGGTCATAGTTTTCAAAAAAGGCAGGCGTTCTACCTCAAGGGGGCGCTATAGAGAAATTTATATATACACAAATGCGAGATCTCCAAATTATTACATTTTTCACCAGTCCTGATATGCATGTCACATTTAACAACTTTTGGGATATGATAAAGGCCCCAAAAAGGGGTTTCTTTGGAGAGAAAAAGAATAGTTAAAGTTGCGAGCGGCGATGAACGGGTCATCGCTCATCTGCGCCAGTCGGCCGAGAACGCATGGCCGGCGGTCGGACGTTTTTTCCCGTTTGTCGTGTAACAATGATTTTCTTACGCCAGTAAGTGGCGCTTCGACTACGAGTGAAAATAAACTTGTCAATATCCTTAGGCCATTGTCTCAGCCTGGCCCCTCTGTTGTACAGCCGTTGTTGACGCTCCTGGGCCTGAAGCAAATTCTCACGTGACATCCTACCCAGTGTGTGGAGCTTTGCTCGCAGGTCCAGGACGTACTGGATCTCGTTTTTGCTGGTGCTCGGCCCCTCCTCCCAGTTTTCCTTAATCAGGTCGAGCACCCCCCTTGGAGTCCTGCCGAACAAGAGTTCAAAGGGAGAAAATCCCGTGGAGGCCTGGGGGACCTCCCGCACTGCAAACAACAGAGAGTCAAGCCATTTATCCCAATTACGTTCATCTTCATTAATACATTTACGGATCATGGACTTCAAAGTCTTATTCAGACGCTCCACCAGACCGTCGGTCTGTGGGTGGTACACACTGGTCCAAATAGACTTAATGCCCAGTAACCCGTAAAGTTCTCTGTGTTCTTGACATGAACTGGGTGCCCTGGTCAGTCAGAATCTCTTTCGGGATTCCGACTCGGGAGATGACCTGAAACAGCGCCTGCGCGACACTCTTTGCAGAAATGTTGCGCAACGGCACTGCCTTGGGATATCGTGTTGCGTAGTCCACGAGGAATAACACAAAGCAATATCCGCGTGCAATCCGGTGAAATGGCCCGATGAGGTCCATGACGATTCGTTCGAACGGAACCACCATTAATGGCAGAGGACGCAAAGGTGCCCTCGGAATGGCCGGGGGATTTACCAATTGACACTCCGGGCAGGACGCACATCAATTGCCTGATGTGTACCCCCCTGGATTCTTACCGGATCACGGTACGTCGCTCCTGGACCTGGGGAGGGTGTTGGAAAGCCGGCAACCCGGATCACCTGGCCCACTTCCATCAGCGGACACTCCCTCCGGACGTGTCCGGGCTGCCTGCACCTCAACACTCCTGCCCTGCTGTTTGAGGGACCCCCTGTGGGTTGGGAAGGGTGCCGGCATTTGCTTGGGTCAGAGGACTGGGGAACCGAGGGAGGGGGTCTGAACGGGGGGCCGGTCTGGGCCGCGTCAGGAACTGTGTCGGTCAGGCTGGAGCCCGTGCACCGCCACTGCTTGACAGCGGACCCACTCTGATGTTCTGGCCGGCAGCCCCTCCATGAACTGCTCCAAAACGACCTGATGAGATGAGGGCAAGAGATCATCAATTTTGCCTGTAATAGTTAAAATCTTTTTATTAAAGAAATTCATGAAGACATTACTACTGAGGTCTATTGAAATACACGGCTCCACAGAGCTGTGACTCTCTGTCAGTCTGGCTACAGTGCTAAAGAGAAACCTGGGGTTGTTCTTATTTTTCTCTATTACGGAAGAGTAATAGGCTGCTCTGGCATTACGGAGAGCCTTTTTATACGTTTTAAGGCTATCTCGCCAAACTAAGCGTGATTCTTCCAGATTGGTGGAACGCCATATGCTTTCGAGCTTTCGTGAAGTTAGCTTTAGTTTGCGGGTCTGAGGGTTATACCAGGGAGCAAACCTCCTTTGCCTCACTATCTTTTTCTTCAGTGGGGCTATCGAGTCTAGTGTCATTCTCAGTGAGCCTGTAGCACTATTGACAATATGATCAATCTGGGACGGACTAAAGTTAGCACAGAAGTCCTCCGTCACATTGAGACGTGGTATTGAATCAAATGCAGAAGGAGTCACTTCTTTAAATTTAGCTACAGCACTGTCAGTTAGACATCTGGTGTAGAAACTTTTGACTAACGGTGTATACTCCGGGAGTATGAACTCAAAACTTATGAGGTAATGGTCTGACAGAAGAGGGTTCTGTGGGAAGACCTCCAAATGCTCAATGTCAATGCCATATGCAAGAACAAGGTCGAGGGTGTGGCCAAAGTAGTGAGTAGGTTTCTGTACTCTCTGACAGAAGCCAATCGAGTCCAATAATGAGATAAATGCAGCACAAAGGCAATCATTATCAACATCCACATGAATATTAAAATCTCCTACAATAATAACCTTATCAGTTTTAAGGACTAAACTTGGTAGAAACTCTGAAAATTCAGATAGAAATTTTGAATATGTACCTGGTGGCCGTGCTGTATAACAAATAGAAATGGCTGTAATGTTTTCCAGGTTGGATGTGAAAGACTAAGAACAAGGCTTTCAAATGAGTTGCAGTTTAGTTTAGGTTTAGGATTCATTAATAGGCTTGAGTCAAAGATGGCTGCTACTCCACCTCCTCGGCCGGTGCCTCGAGGAATGTGAGTATTAATATGACTTGGAGGAGTTGATTCATTTAGGCTGACATATTCTTCATGTCTCAGCCAGGTTTCAGTAAGATACACTAAATCAATGTGTTTGTCTGATATTAAATCATTTACTAATACAGCTTTAGATGACAGAGATCTAATATTTAGGAGTCCACATTTAATTTCCAGTTTTGTTGCACTGTTGCAATAGTGTTGTTAACCTTTATGAGGTTATTTTGTATGACTCCTCTTCTGGTTACTTTTGATTTAATTAATTAAAGTGGCCGTGGGACGGACACAGTCTCTATAGAGTTAAGGTTAAGGGTGGGTAACTGCTCGGATAAAAGTGCAGAGAAGGGTGGAAGACTACAACTCTGCTTCTGCTTCCTGATCTGAACTCTGGGTCATGGATTAAGTCCGTTAATCAACTTCGCCATGTTTGCAGGAATGAGACGCGCTCCATCCCAAGTGGGATGAATGCCGTCTCGACTCATCAGATCAGGCCCAGAAAGTCTGCCAGTTATCTATCTAGCCCACATTGTTTGCTGGGCACCACCTTGACAACCAGCGGTTGAATGATGACATGTGGCTATGTAAGCAAAGTTATTATGAGATAGGCCCGAGAGCCACTAAATTATTGGCAAGACGGACCCGTAAGCAACTCGCAACTAGTCAAATCCATAAAATTAGGGACCCCCTTACGAACCAATTGATAACAGAGCCGGAGGATATAGAAAAAACATTCCAGAGATGATATGAGGAGTTATATACACAGCCAGAGTCTGCACAAAGAGAGGAGATTAATTCCTTTTTAAACACACTAGACCTACCAAAGATAGGACAGACACAGAATGATACCCTAACAAGAGATATTTCAATAGACGAGGTAGTGGGGGCAATAAACAGATTGAAAAATGGGAAATCTCCGGGGAGTGATGGATATCCGGCGTAATGGTATAAAACATTCAAAGACGAACTGACTCCGCTGTTAGTTAAATCGTTTAATTGGACATTACAAAAAGGCAAATTGCCACCAACATGGACAGAAGCAATAATAACGGTCATACCTAAACCGGGGAAAGATAGGGAATTATGCGGAAATAATCGACCAATATCATTACTAAATGTGGACTACAAGGTATATACATCTATTATTGCTAGACGATTACACGACTTTACACGGGATTTGATTGACGAGGACCAAACAGGATTTGTGAGCGGGCGACAGACGCACGATAACATTAGGAGGACTCTGCACATTATAGATCAGGCAAACAAACAGAAAAGAGACACGATTCTGGTTAGCATAGATGCCGAAAAGGCGTTTGACAGGGTAAATTGGACTTTCCTATTCACAGTGTTAGAGAAGTTTGGATTCAACGATAAATCAATACAGATTATTCAGACTTTATATCAACGGCCTACAGCTAGAATCAAAATAAATGGAAGCCTATCTAACAAATTCGAGCTACAGAGATCAACCAGACAGGGATGCTGTTTGTCACCAACCCTGTTCGCATACTTTATTGAACCACTGGCCCAAGCCATACGCGAAAATAGGCGAATACAAGGGGTGACAGTGCACGGAGTGGAACATAAGGTCGGCCTCTTTGCAGATGACGTCATTGCATTCCTTGAACGGCCTAGTGAATCGTTGCCTGAATTGTTAGACCTCTTGAACGCATATGGACAGCTATCAGGATATAAGATAAATATAACTAAAACCCAAGTGCTCACTATCAATTATACACCACCAAAGGAGATAAGGGAAAAATACAATTTAAATTGGAATCTAAAGAAAATTAACTATTTAGGGGTAGAAGTTACTAGGAATTTATCAGGACTATATAGGGCAAATTATGATAGGATTAACCGAGAATTATTAAAAGATATACATAGATGGACCACCCTAACATTGGATTTTAGCTCAAGGATTGAATTAATAAGAATGAATGTATTACCCAGACTTTTGTATTTGTTTCAAGCATTACCAATACAGATACCTCAAACACAATTCATAGCATGGGACAGGATGATATCCAGATTCATTTGGGGGGGGAAGAGGCCAAGAGTGAGATTGAGAACTCTCCAGCTAAAGAGGGAGAAGGGGGGCCTGAGCCTGCCGAACCTGAAAGAATACTTCCATGCGGCTGTAAGATTCGTGTTCAAAGCTCCGGGTCCCGTGGCCGCAGGAAATTCAGGATTCGAGTTAAAGTTTAACAATATTTAATGGCAAAGATAATACTCATGTAGCGTTCACGATCGTGGGGCCAGAAAGGAGGAACTCTCCACAGATGGAGTGCAGCTCCCAGGGAGCCACAGACCGGGGCTGTCTCGAGTCTCCAGACCAGTAGAACCATGTCCCCAGAACAAATGCTCGGTCGTTAGTATGGTCATGCAAATGAATTCACACCTAAAGGTTAGTTCCATTGGTCAGTTCAAAGGATGCCGCCATTCTGTTCGCTACGCCAATTAGTAAACAGGCGAGGTCAAAGCTCACTCTTCCGGTCAAGGACAGGAAGTTCCCCTTCACAATAAAACCCTATTATCCTGCCTTCCGAATAAAAGCAACACATTAGGTTTCAATCGGCATCCATTTTAACTATTGTCTAAACAATAAAACATTCATTCATTCTCATGCATCATACAGTTAATCATTACATTTGTCATTAAAACAGAGATCCTCTCTCATGTTTCATAATACATTCCTCCAGAATATTCCTCATAATATCCCAAATTAATTATCATATCTTTCTTTATGTATTAATTTAAAACATAAACTTCTCTTATCTACATGTGCAAATATATATAATATCCACTACAACCTAACACGGCCCAGCTGAGATATGTGCATTGTTGGTGTAAACTGGACTATGAAGCAAAATGGAAAGAAATGGAAAAATCATTTGGAATGAGTCCGATACAGAGTATAATAGGAGATAAGGAAACATTTAAGAAGGTTAGAAATCAAATGGATTTGATCACAAAATTTACCTTGGAATTATGGTTCAAATTACTTAGACATAATAAGGCGGAGAAGAACGCAAATTTATTGAAATGGGTGGCTTTGATAGCAGTTTTAAACCAGCTGGGCACGGTGGGGGATTCGGACGGTGGGCGGAGAAGGGCATTACGGCATGGTGCACACTGGTGGAAAAAGGGAGGATAAGGAGTTTTCAAGACTTGAAAACAAAATATGACCTGGATTGGCGGGAATTTTACAAATATTTACAGGTACGGGATTATTATGGGAAACGGATTGAACAGGAGCTCTCTCTAGAAGTGAACAAGGTGGTACAAGTAATGATTGATGCATATAAAGGGAACCGGGTTAGGACTATAACTACACTATATAAGGCATTGATGAATGACAAAAACGCAACAGGGTATATAAAAGAAAAATGGGAAAGAGAATTTGATATGGAAATATCTGAAGATGAATGGGATAACATGTGGGAAAAACACAAGACAACAACCTGTTCGCGAGTCTGGAGAGAGTTTTCCTGGAAAAATCTAATACGGTTCTTTATCACACCTAAAATATCAAATAATTATTCTGAAACAAGAAAGTCATGTTGGAGAAATTGTGGGTTATCTGAAGCCAACCATGCACATATATTCTGGAATTGTCACAAAATAATAGGGTTTTGGGGAATGGTCCATAGGATAACACAAGATATTCTGAGATACAAATTTCAAATGAATCATAAACTGATGTATCTGTGTATGCACACAGAGAATGATGTACATTATGGGGACTTGTATCTATTCAAGATACTCATGGTTGCAGGTAAAAAGGCCATTACAAGAAAATGGGGGATGGATGATATACCCACTCAGACCCATTGGGTGGACACAGTGGGGGAAATAAACATGGAAAGACTGACACACAGGCTACGGCTGACAGGATCACGGATGGACAGTAAATGGAGGAAGTGCACTCTATGGCAGTTGACACAGACTTGAAATGACAGCAGGTTTTTCATTTTTATTTCTGGCTGTCGATGTTGTTGATGACTTGTATTGGTGTACTTATTGTTGAATAAAAATAAAATGGTAAAAAAAAAAAAAAACTCCTTTGAACAGTCACCCAGCCATCCGGCTGCGCGGGGGCTGCCGGGGGAGAGCTAACAGAGGCTAACGCTAGCCGATCCGCACCGGCTATGGGGGGGGTGATGATTATGATGATGATGTGTGGATGATCCGTTCGCATCTAAGGAGAAGACATTATTGTCTAAAACTTGGCATTTCATTTTTGTAGTAGGTGTTCCTTTGACAATTTCGAATGTTTCTTCATGTAAATGTGTTCAGGCCTTGACAGGCATAATCATCTTTAAGGCCTTCAGATCATCCTCGAAACAAGATTGAAGTCGAACGGATCATTTTTGTGGGAGAAAACCTTAAATTTATAATGGCGAAAAGTGACAAAAACAAGCAATACACTGCCAAATTCAGCAAATTAGTGTAGCACCTCCTAGTGTTCAAATCGCACAAGATTTTTTCTGCATGTTACAGGATGCAATGTGCACATATCCTCTCGAGTTTCGAGTGATTGTCCCTATAGTGTTAGAAGTTATGAGCATTGAAAAACAAGACATGCCCCTAAGAGGTTCATTGGGCCATAGATGAGATTACCACAATGAGATATCAAAAAACGGTTGACATAGTATAGGTCATCTGGCTTCAATTATCTGATTGACATATGATATATGAGAAATATGGGTTTAAGCTATAGGAGGAGTTCGGTGTTTTACAACGCCCAAAAAAGGCTACAAATGGCAATATTGAGCGACTGACTGCAGCGCCCCCTAATGGTCAACTATTATGAAAAAATTAGGGAACGTTAAGGGACTCAATGTGGACATATGCTAGCAATTCGGTGAAGATAGGCCAAGTCATTTGGAAGTTGTGTCTTGAAATATGAGGCCACACTCTTTAGAAGTTCATTGGCCCATATCTTCTGAATGCAATGAGATATCAACATGATTTTCATAAGTGTTGATGATATTGAACCAATGATGAACCACCGAAAATTTCATATCGGAAAAATTCAAAATGGGAAAAACTTGTTTTTTACCAAATTAAAAATGGCGGGAAATCTAAGTAGGCGCATTCTATGGTCACCATTGACTTTTTTGTAGAGCAGGTCCAAGTGGACATGTGTACCAAAGTTCAAGTCAATCGGTCATTGTTAGCAAAAACCCTGTGATTTTTGCCACAAGGGGGCGCTATAGAGAATTTTTTTAATACCCAAAATGCGACCCCCAAATTGTTGTGTTTTTCGCCAGTCCTGATATGCATGTGAAATTTAAGAACGTTTGGGATATGATAAAGCCCCTGAAAAGGCCAAAAAAATAAGAATAATCCCACAAAAAAATAGGTTCCTCTACGACGAAGTCGTCAGGAGGACCCTAATAATAATAATAATAGCCCTAGCAATTTCAAAAGGGTCCTCTAGGACTGACTACTTCAGTCGCTCGGACCCTAATAATATCCCTAGCAATTTCAATAGGGTCCTCTCGAACTGACTTCGTCAGTTGCTCGGACCCTAATAAATAAGTATTGGAGACCGTGTCGCAGAGTACAACAAGTTCTTCAAAAGAAACAAGAAAATAAGTTACTTGTCGTCATCACCGTAACCCAGGCAGCATTACTTCCAAAATAAATTTGGCCAGGCAAATTAGTGTCAAGCAGCAGCATTTTATAGTGGATATGACAGGCTGCATTCCAAATAGCATATTTTTTCTTATCATTTTCAGTACTGTAGAGTTGTAATAGGTTATTTTGATTTGCACATGCACATAAAGGTAGTCTTATGTTTTATATGAATACATAATGGAAGTAATGATAACTAATAGGGAATATTAATAGAGAATATTCTGCAGAAATATATTGTAAAGCATGAGATGATCATTGTTCTATTATTGTAACTGTTGATAACTGTATGTATTATAATTGTATGATGCATGAGAATGAATGATAGTTTATTGTTCAAGAAATGTTGTTAAAGTTAAAACTTCTTGTCTTGACCGGAAGTGTGACGTTTGACCCTGTGATCTTTGAAATGGCCTTAAGCCAACCAAAGGTGATGTTTGTTTGACCCAGCGAATTACTAACATTTAAAAGGTGTTAAAGGCGTGACTGAATACTTATAAAAGGAATTTGTACTGAGGGAAGCGTTCTCTTTATACTTTTCTTTCGGCTTGAATTAACCAGACAGCTCCCTACTTCACGAAAGAAAGTGATTTAGTCTGTGGAAGTCTGTTCAACCGGACCTCACGATCATGAATGTATTATTTTGTCTGGTACCTTTTGCCATTAAATATTGTTCATTTTAAACCCATTGAATCCTGACTTTTTCCTTAAGCCCGAGGCGTCCAGTAAACTCATCCTTTTTTATAGTACATACTGCAGCTGCCCTTACAAAATGCATACTGTTGCAAGCAGTATGCAGGCAATTGGGACAGACTACTTCGTCATAACATTGCTTTGACCCTTTTGCTCATATCTTGGTCACACTCAGTCAACACTGTCAATGAGCTGTCATCAGGCTGTCATTCGTCTGTGCTCTCTGGGTGGCTCAGTCCATGTGACGTACGTTTTGCTGCACAGAGAATTGTGGGTCAGAAAAGCAGGCTGGCATTTTATACTGCAAAATACAACCAGATTTAATAGGACATCCTGGTATTTTTGGCATACTGCGCTTAACATAATATGTATTGTGGTATATTGAATAGTATGTGTATTGGAATGCATGGTATATTACAAGCTAAGGCGATTTGTGGTAGAAAAAAGATTACTTCATCTAAAGTAACAATTCATGCAATCTGTTGACTTTTTTTCCAGGCAACAGATTTACCTTTCAAACTATATCTAATAATGAATTAAAGTAGTATATTATGATAATAATTCAATAAATAGTGTCCGGGCAAACCCTACTTGCAGGTTTTGTTTAACTCCCTGCCCAGTGTTGTTGAAGGCAGACGGCCATGCCCCGTGGCTTCCTATAATCAACTAGACAGTGAAAGAGCTGTCTTTGCAGTATCTTTGTCAACTGTCACAAGCAGAGAGATTCGGCCGAGCAGAAAGACCCAGGGTTATTGAGTCCTTTTGATAGTGTCAGTGCACAGAGAACTTGTAATCTGTCTCCCCAGTCTCTCTTACTCCTCTTGCCGCCGGGCTGGTTGTTATTCACAGCAGCGATTTGTGTTGACTCATTCACCAAAGATATGTCTTTTATTTTTGCTGCTCTGGGACAGCATTAGCAGGAATTAGCAGGAATGCTAATTAGCAGGAATGCTTTTCTCAGAAAAGATCCGCTGATGGTACGATATTCCAATATCGTAATGTAATATTTGCACAAGTGGGTGCCCCCAAAGCTGACTATGAACCGGCTTTGAGTCCGACCAGGGACTTTTTTCCATCTTGCCCTCCCTCGTTTTGTGTCTGCATTTGAGCGTGTTTTAGGGAATGTCAAAGCCAGTTAGTTGAGAGACAGCTGCAGAGCAGCTCCAGTTGTTGCCATTGTTCACTGAGAGTTAAGCCCAAACTTCCACTGGGAGACAAGTTTAAAAAAAGAAAAGGTAAAAAAACACAAACACACACATCTACCAGAAGGACTGATGTTCTTTCACAACTGTAGACTAATTACTGAGTTAATTAAACCAAAAATACCTTGATAGTGAGAAAACTAGCAATTAGTATTTTTTCATTGCTAAGGTCTCTAGATCACACTGCCCGATTTTGGAATGAATCGGATTTAATCTCTAGGAGGAGTTCGCTGTTATACAACTCCCAAAAACGTGAACAAATTTGAAAAATATGCTACCAATTTGGTAAAGATAGACCAAGTCATTTGGAAGTTATGCGTCTTTAAATATGAGGCCACACCCCTTATTGGCCCATATCGTCTGAACACAATGCGATATCAACAAGCTTGTTATAACGTTTGATGACATTGAACCAATAATGAACCACAGAAATTTTGGACCCAGCGTTTAGGAGAAAATGGAAAAAACGTGTTTTTTACAAAATTCAAAAATGGCGGAAAATATAAGTAGGCGCATTTTATGGGCACCATTGACTTTTTTGTAGAGCAGGTCGAAGTGGACATGTGTACCAATTTTCAAGTAAATCAATTAAAAACGTGTGCTTTTTGCTACAAGGGGGCGCTATAGAGATTTCTTTTTTAATACCCCAAATCCTTTTCTGTGACCGAATAAACCAGTGTTGACCCTCCTGTCTGTCAACCACCAGCAAACACACTGCTTTCCAAAAATGGAAAGTTATTATGGTCTGTCTCCCCACTTGAACAACAGGGTAGTGTGGTTCACTGATCCATGTTACTATTCTTGATAACAGAAATTGTTTTTCATTCCAAATGTTATAGATATAAAAAATATGTACTTAGAAATAATATAAAGCCAAAAAGATATCTATTTCCAATTTTAGGTCAATCAGTGAGATTTCAATGGTGATCTGCATATTTCACCATAGTCGCGAACAGGTATTCTGGATGTATCGGGGGGGGGGGGGGGGGGGGGGGGGGAGAGATAATTTAAAGGGCTATTTAGGTAGTCAACAAACAAACATGAAGTACCTGACACTTACACTTGGGAAACAATATTAATTCTAATACTTTTTTGGAGATTTAAATTGCTGGGGTAAAATTGACCCCAAGAGTAAAATATGTTGAAGGTAACAGGACGGTTAAAGACACAAAAACATGGATGACCTGCAACTTCCTGATGTTAAACTCAGACAAAACTGAAGTTATTTTACTCGGCCCTGAACACCTCAGAGATCAATTATCAGGTGATGTGGTTTCTGTAGATGGAATTGCCCTGGCATCCAACACCATTGTAAAGAATCTCGGCGTTATCTTTGACCGGGACTTGTCCTTCAACTCCTACATGAAGTAAATCTCAAGAACTGCATTTTTTCATCTACTGTGGTGGCATGGGGCGTGGTTAGGCTCACCTGCAGGGGGGCAGCGGGGAGTGGCTCAGGGAACAGGTGCCGGGAAGAGGCTTAATTAGCCTCAGCTGCTTTGGATCAGGGGTAATGTGTCTTGCCCCTATATCAGGTGTGTTGCAGATGAAGCAGGGGAGAGCAGGATCAAAATAAAGAACATTGCCAAATGTCACACAACATGGACTCATTCCTTGCTGTTGGGGGGTGGAAACCAGGGGGTTGTGACAGGATGTGTTACAGTAACATTTCAAAAATCAGGCACATCTTGTCTCAAAAAGATACAGAAAAGTTTGTTCACGAGTTTGTTACTTCTAGACTAGATTACTGCAACACGTTATCAGGCTGCTCTAAAGTCTCTTAAGTCCCTCCAGTTGATCCAGAATGCTGCAGCTCGTGTACTCACAAAAACTAAGAAAAGAGATCACATTACTCCTGTATTATCTGCTCTGCACTGGCTCCCTGTAAAATCAAGAATCACATTTAAAATTCTTCTCCTCACCTACAAAGCCTTGATTGGTGATACACCTTCATATCTTAAGGAGCTTGTAGTACCATATTGCCCCACTAGAGAGCTGCGCTCACTAAATGTGGGGCTACTTGTGGTTCCTAGAGGAGGAGTTAATTCATTTAGGCTGACGTATTCTTCATTGCTCAGCCAGGTTTCAGTAAGACACAATAAATCAATGCGATTGTCTGATATTAAATCATTTACTAATACAGCTTTAGATGACAGATATCTAATATTTAGGAGTCCACATTTAATTCTCTTGTTTTGTTGCACTTTTGAAATAGTGATGTTAACCTGTATGAGGTTATTTTGTATGACTCCTCTTCTGGTTACTTTTGATTTAATTAATTTAAGTGGCCGTGGGACAGACACAGTCTCTATAGAGTTAAGGTTAAGGGTGGGTAACTGCTCGAATGGAAGTGCAGAGAAGGGTGGAAGACTACAACTCTGCTTTATGAATTGCACACTAATGAGTGTTAATGTTGGAACAATGCTTTATAAATGATGAATTAAGTGTTTACTCATATTTACCTAATGCTAAATAGCGTGTAGTTATTAAAGTGTTACCGATGTTTCTTCGGTTGCTTGTGTTTTCTTAATTTGCAGTGTGTGCAATGTTATCATAGAGTACTGTTTAGTAAGATTTCCTTAAATTATGGTGGCTTGAATGATTTTGTGCATCTTTGTGATTGTTACGTGTCAGTGTTGTATGTTTTCCTTTCAGGTGCCAATCAGTTGCCACCTGTACAGGCCAATCCGGCTGCACCTGGGTTCCAGAAGGCCAGCTAGCCAATTAGCTGAGTGGGCCCTGTTTTAAAAGGGAAAAAGCCTGAAGAGTTCAGGGGTGTCTTTTTGTTTTGATGTACCCACTGACACTGCCAAGGGTGCAGGTTTGTGGTGGGAGGTTGAGGACAGTAGGTAAGTTTGGGGTACCCTGTACATTTGTGCACTCACGTAGGTACTTTGTGTATAAAGCATTAGACTATTGGTTGGTGCTGCCTCTGTATTGTTTTGATGGAACTTTAGTAGATAAGCAGGTGAAGCCATTTTGTTTTCTTTTCTAGAGGTAGTTAGCCAGGCCTAGTTTTGTTATCTTGTTTTCTTTTGTGGTTACGTGTACACCGTTGCACCTACTTTTTGACTTCTTTTCACTTATTCTTTGACTGCCATGTGTTTGTCGTTCGTTCCCCCCCCCCCCCCCTCGTATCCCCTAGACCGAGAAGGGGACGTAACAGTGATAAAAGACTAAACAATTCAATGAATAAATGCTTTCCTGCCTTTTATATCTGACTTTCTCAGCATCCTTTGGGGGGTCACCTGAAGTGATAACGAGAGATGTATTAGAAAGAATGCCTGATATTTAAACAGGTTATTTTTATAACACGATCCATGGTTTCTGGAGAAACTAAAAAGCAAAAGTTAATGCAGCCTAGAGTGAGTTTAATCAGGGCTGCTCCATCAAATAAACACACATTTAGAGAAAATAAAACAGGCTCAGGAGACAACACCTTAATAAATGACCAGAACCAGAAAACATACTTCACTATGTAACAGGGGCTCACACGATGTAAACACATGGCAGGCCACTTATCTCTCCTGTCAGTGGAATAAACAGATGCTGAATGAAGTCCTCTGTATATTCCTATTTAAGTGGCATTGCTTGAAAGGAACCTTTCCCACACCGTGTGATGGAGAAGTGTTCCTGCTTTGTGCTGCAGAAGGTTACACTTGGAGAGATGACAAGCTGTATCACCCGACAACACACCTACTGGCCTGTATTCCCTCCAAGTCGAAGGCACAATGGGGCCCAGTGACAGAGCACCAGTCTGATACTGCCATGCAAATGAAATGGCCCCAACATAAACACATGATCATTTAAGATGGCGCCACGAACAGCCGCCTCTGTGATTTGGTGCTCCTTGTTTTTTGTTGTTTTTGTCTGTAACTCCGTTTGTTGCTGTGATTCCCGGCGCTCTTTCAGCAGAGATGAGCTCTTGAACATCAGGGGAACAACTCCAGCGGACTTACTTCCGACTTTTCTTTTTACGTTGGCTACTTTAATGAACATTATCGTCAGAGGCAAAGCTAACCGTTACCCTGGCAGCGAGACGCCGTAGGAGAGGGAAATGTGCCGGCGTGCTCATACGCTCCGCTCACGGGGATCCCGTACTCCGCTGCCGGGAATATTCCTCTACAACGTGCGCTCACTGTGCAATAAACTGAATGAGCTTCAGCTACTGGTGGCAGAGACTTTTCTTCATCCTGCGTTTTGTGCTTCACGGAAACTTGGCTTAGTGAATCGATACCGGACTCTGCGTTCCAGCTGACTGGCTTCCAGCTGATCGGGACACGATGCAAAGGGAAGAGGAATCTGTTTCTATTCCAACTGTGGCTGGTGCAACAATGTCATAGTGATCCTCCAGCCCTCCCTATCCCTTATCTCTTTTTTGTATTCGAATTGCATCTGATTTGATATCATAATCGTCACACCCCTTCTGGGACCTCCCTTAAAAGAACTACTGTACAGATTTCTATAACCGTATCTCTTTAACTTTTCATGTTCTACTTTAAGGTGAGTCTCCTGCAGATATATAATTTGGGCTCCGTCCTTCTTTAATTTCGTCATAACTTTGTCTCTCTTGGGGGTATTCAATCCATTAACGTTAAGTGACACCAGTCTAATAGTCATACCCATCTAGTCCTAAATCAATAACCGTATTATAACACACGTCACTTTAACTTAAACACTACATACACTTTATAATTGCACTTTATCTTACACTGTACATTTTACATTTTATTCTAGGTCTCGTCTGCATTTTGTTGATTGTTTATTTGTTGTCTACTGTTGTTGCTTGTTAGGTCCGATGTCCTATGTTGCACCACCCACCACGCTAAGTTTCTTGTAGGTGTAAACCTACTTGGCTATTAAAAGTTTCTGATTCTGATGACATGATTAGATATCTTCTTTCTCAAAGAATTCATTAGACCAAGAGCGGATTACACACATCTAGTAATCCTATTAAAAATGTATAGTTTTCTATCTCTTTGCTGTGGTTGCGAGTGGCGGGTGGGAGAAGGGTTGCAATTAGCAGACACAATGCTGTCCCTCGTTATCCAGCGATTTGGATTACTCTGGCAAAGATTACTGGAGCAGCAGCACTCTTTTTCCCAAAATAGCTCCATACGTGTCTGTGCCATTTGCTATGTAATGGCAACATGGCAAATGCTATATAGAAGTTATTTGTTTCTGTTATATTTAGACATAGCTCTCCTATTCTCAAGGAGATCAAGATAACCTACCATTCTTAGACAAGTCAATTGCAAAAAATATATTTATTATGAACACCCCACGATTCTATGCATGGATCACTGGTGTTTGCATGCCAGCAACCATATCAACAAAATCAGGTCATGGGCTTCTCTGAGCTGCAAGAAGTGCTGAGCCTTGACCTTTTTTTTCTTCTCTGGCGTGTTTACATTCATATCTGCCCTGGGGGCTTTGTTTGTTGGCCAGTTGGGAGTGAGGCAGAGATTTCAGCCGAGTCCCCTACAGAGCCGAGTCCCCTACAGAGCTGTCATAGCCCATTTCTGCAGTCTGAACAGGAGGCACCACAGAGGCCTGTGTAGGAGCAGGCCACAAGGCATAGAGGGAGGGGTGGATTAATCATGCCTACAAGAACATATACAAGACCAACCATACACCCAGCAAACGAGTCAACATGTATTTTTACCAGAAAAGGTAAAATTGGGCAGCTTCATCACAGTGGCAATTAAAAGTTAATGTAGCCTTTATTTCTGCCACACGTGCTTGCTTTGAAGATTGAATTTCCATCCGATAGATCACTTGCCTTGGTGGATTGTTTCTTCTTCTGCATCGTACACAATGTCTGCTTTTGATGTTTGACTTTTTCACTTGTGCATTTTTCATACTCAATGCATTATAGACACTACTTTATTCTTCTTTGTAATCAATAACTCACAGATCTCATCGGTGCTCCACTCCATCTTTAAAAGTAACAATTCGTCATCGCCTGGAAGATTTTGACTTTTTCAGGAACTCTGCTGTTGCTTAAAATAAGTAGCACCTTGGAATTTGAATGCGGAGTCCTTTTTTTTTTTTAAGTTAGTTTTCTTTACTGCCAAAAATAAGCTGCATTTCATAACCATAATCTGATGAATAGGCCCATCAAGTTTTCACACGTGTGACAGCACCCTCATTATTATACACAACATTTAAAGATATGCTTTATGCTAGGGTTACGGTCAAGCATTTCCAGTGTTTCTCTAGTTAAGCGTCAGAACATATGCTATATATGTCACAGGATGAATATAATGGTGAAAACGTTCTATTGCCTTGTGGGTTTTTTTTATTTTTCCGCCTGCCTCGGTTTTCTGGCCACCAACCAAAGTAGGCTTCCATTTTCTTATGCCAAGCTGTCAAGGTGTTCTTTAAATACATGATCACACTGGCATGAACAATAGCAGATGTACAATGCAGCATATTCACAGGGTTTAAACTGTATTTCCGTTTGTTTCTAGAAAAAAATGTGTGTGTAATCATTATTACTACTTACGTACGTATATATATGTATATATGTATATATATGTATGTGTATATATGTATGTGTATATATATATATATAAAACAGATGCTTGTCTGTTGCCGTCATCGTGCTTCAGGAAACTCATGTCGGGAACGGAGAAGCGTCACAGCGCTGCGTGCCATGCTTTCTGCTGGCATGTCAGGCTGCGAGTCCAGCCTGCTGCTCGCTGCTCACGTCCACCCCTCCCCCCACAGGCAAGCTCACAGTAATGTACCGCATACCGCTGGAAAGCGCCACTTCTTAGTGTTCACAATCCTTTGGAATTACGTCGTAAAGCGTTACTTTCGAAGAGTTCCGGTAATTTGAATTTGGCATGTCACTTTCTGTTGCCGGAGACGGGGTTCGTACTACAAGAGCTTTAGAGTTGTAAAATTAACAGCTGCATCCAGAGTATTTTTCCTCGGCATAACGAATGTACATCAAACCCAGGGGACTGCACCGCCCCGGAACAACAACACTGTTCAGCTGAAACGGTTTCTTTACTTTTTAGTTATTGGCTTTTTACTTGTAATTCATATTGGTTCACACAAACACTCTCCATCAGGGCCGTCATTAGGCCTATTTTAGGGGGGCTACAGAATGTGTCTGTCGGTAGTTGTTAACGAGTGTTCCCTTACTTACATTCAGGTTTACCTGTAAGTCCAGGTAGTTACAGAATGTGTCTGTCTGTAGTTGTTAACAACTGTTACCTGCTTACATTCAGGTTTACCTGTAAGTGGTGTAGGTCCGCTCCACACACCATATCTGTTCGGCGAGGGTCCGCTGTGCCTCCTGCACATTTCCCTGCGGTGGCATGTAAACTCCGGCCAGGATGAATGAAGCGAACTTACAGACCATGTATTTACTCTTCTCACAATTCTGGGTGTCATCAAAGGGACTTAGATTCCCACACAGGTGTGTAACACACTGTAACACGTCCTGTCACAATCCCCGGGTTTCCACCCCCCAGCAGCAAGGAATGAGCACATGTTGTATGATGTTTGGCAATATACTTTATTGTGATCCTGCTCTGCCAGTCCCATGCTCAATCTGCAACACGCCTGATATAGGGGCAAGACACATTACCCCTGATATAGATCAGCTGAGGCTAATTAAGCCTCTTCCCGGCACCTGTTCCCTGAGCCACTCCCCCCCTGCAGGTGAGCATAACCACGCCCCATGCCACCACACACACAGTACGCAGTAGTGATGCGTGGGTAAGGGTTTTTATTACACGCACCCACTCAAGCCGGTATAAGAGAAAATATGCATTAATCAACCACCCAGGGTCTGCAGAAGACATCATTATGTTGGTAGGCGTTTGATCTCCATGAGCAGGGCCAATGTAAACATAAAAAAATAGGTTGTGCATGTGAGTGAAGTGATCAGTCTGATTATACAATTGTAAACACATCCTCCCTATCTATAATGAGAAATATGTTAGCTTTGCCATTTCCCCTCTACTGTAACTGGTGTCACTCAGTATTGACCACTCGATACATACATACACACACACAAAAACAGTGTTTTTTTGTCAAGCTTCAGCTCTTACATTTAAAATATATTCGGGACTACAGTCAAGGCGTTCAGGATTAAGCCTTCAACAAACTATCCTGGCGACATCCATGCCCGTAACCACAGCAACTCACTCCTGCCTGTCTGTGCGCAGTGAGGAGAGGAGAGACGCTGCTGCCTGAGGAGCAACTGACTGAGCTTTTGTTTGAAACAGCAAGTCGCTTAAATGGTCGGAAAAGACGTTGACACCGGCGATAAAATATCCAAGTTGACAACATTAATAAAAGTAAAAACTATTAGAAATGTATACCATTCACACTAGTGTTGCAACATAGTTCCTCTCCTCAGCAGCCTGCAGTTGGTCTGTGTCTGTCCACTTCTATATATGAGAATATATGTGTGTGTGTGTGTGTGTGTGTGTGTGTGTGTGTGTGAGACACTGGCTTTATTAGTTAACGTGGTGCACACCGGAAGACTGGGCTGTGTTTGTGGGGTTTAGAAATGAGAGTTTAATCGCAATTCAGAAAGTGTTCCTGAAAATTGTGTTAGAATAGAGTCCAATCGAGCAGAGAGGTCGACTTACTCCCTCGTTAAGGCTTCTCTAGCCACATGTGTGAAACTGTTGGAGACATTTGCATACGTCTACGACAAGCACAATATTTCCTACGTTTTGTACTATAAATAATGCCTGAAGAGTGACAAATTTGGACGCAGCGACAATATACAAATCCTTTTTTTGCAAGATCCTGACGCTGCTCTGCCCCATACACACACATTATAAACTCTGAAACTGTTCCTAAACTTGAACAATGATTACCAAAGAAAATCTATAAGATAATTAAAGCAGCAGCGATGTGCGGGTCCTCGTTCCTCCTCCACGTCGGGGGTACTGGCTGGACGCCGGCTCAAGCGGACCGGGAATGTCTGCAACCGTCGGAGTAAGCATCTGTGAGTTAGCCGTTTTTTCCTGCATGGAGCGATGCTGGAAATTATACTATACTGCAAACAAACCACCACTTGCTGTATCCACTGTATGGCACGAGACAACATGCATCTACATAATAGATTTGAAGGGGATCTGATTAATCTGTGAGGAGAAGGGTATAAAAGTAGAAAACATGTAACTTCCTGTTGCAACTAGTTGGCGCTATGACTTGAAAATGATCATATGGATGTCTTCCTGGTCAGTATGTATATATGAGAAATATGGAGCCGATTAGATAATGCATGGCCCAGTTAAAACAACTTATAATTGCAGCATAATTAATGCTGTCCAAGGCGCTGAAAAGCCTGGACACAGGTTCTAGTTTCAGTCGGGCCAAAGCCACATGTCAATGAAGAAGGTTGCTTGTAGACTAGTTTAGACGCATGCAATAAACAGATGCAATGTCCAGGTTTTAACGTGAAAGGTAATTTATTTCTAATGTTGTACGTTTTCCAACACAAACCAAAAGATAAGTTCCCTTACAAAACCCATTTGTCTGTTCCAAAAAATGAAAGAAATCAAAACATTCGTTGTGACACTGTCTGTTCTCACACGGTCAAAAACGGTGTTCTCCTGTGAGTCTAGCAACTAATTAAATTAAATATGTATTTACTGTTCACTATTCTCATACTAATCATACTCTCATACACGATTCTCATATTAATGAGACATTAGTCCAGATATTAGTCCATGAAATATATGTATTAACCACAACAGGGAAAGTAAATATTGAACACAGAGCTTAAGTGCAAGGTCACACAAACACAAATATCTAAAACCATAAAAATGAGAAAAGATATATACATGCATACATTTGACATATTGTGAGATCTGATGTGTTGTTGTTGGGTGCAGCATGCTGTTTGGGTCCGTACAGGAGTTGAGAAGGAGAGCAGCATCGTCCTGGCTCCACAAGCTTGAGCATGTCCTTCATCCCACGGTGTTCATTGAGCAGGTTGTCAATAGCTGCCTTCATGGGGGCCGGCCACCGCTTGTGGTCCAACACAAACACTCTCCCTCCGGTGTTCACAGGTCCAGTCGGTGAGGACAGCAGGGGCAGAGACGGCCGACATGTTTCTATGAAAACAAAACGACAAAGAGTACAATAAGTTATTCTGACCTACAGAAAGGAAAAGCCTTATTGCACACACTTGAATGGGTCAAAACACACTTTTAAACTTGTTAACATCGGCCGCATTTCCCGTGTAACATCACGTGACACCGGACGAGAAGAAAGATGAACACAAACATACATATAAAGGTAACTTAGGTCTGACCGGCAGTGGACATGATCTTGTCTGAAGCTCCGTGCTGTTGTGACGCCCGTAGCGAGACGCCGACTCGACACGCCCACTGTATTTCTGTATAAGTTACTTCGTTGTTTGGCTTTCCCGTGCCTAGTTTTTCATTAAACTGGGGTTGTCTTTCTGCTCGTAGCAGTGCTAGAACATAGACTTGAAAGAGCCGAAAGGATTCTACAAAGTTTGTGTTTTGAGAAAATAAAACTAATAGACATAACAAACACACAGCATTAAACAACAGCATTAAAGCAAAACGTGTACTGTCAAAAAAATATGACGTATATAGCAAATATAGTAAAAACTCCACTAATGTCCATCAGACTTTTAAAGGAAATATATTACTCTTATGCCCTCATTGAGAAAGCTACAAATAAATGCAAAAGCTCTATAACAAGTGTAGACAACATCATGGTAATGTTATGTAAATCAAATTGTGTTTATCACATAATACTGACTTCCTATTGCCAGTAGGTAGCGCTTTGACTGAGTGAAAATAAGCTTGTGATATCAGGACACAGACTTGCTTGCAAAGCTGTGCTATCTGGCAGATATATTCAGCAAACTGAATGAACTGAATGTGTGTGCAGGGCAAGGACACCAGCATTTTAAATCTGTATGACAAGGTGGGTGCCTTTCTGAAGAAAGCCGAGCTGTGGAGAAGGTCCTCTGCACAGGGGGAGTTCACCTGCTTTCCTCAGGTGGAGGATTTTCTCTTTAGTGGGGATGTGGACAGAGCTCCAGTCAAGTCGGTCAGAGTGGGACATTTGACCAACTTGATTCAAGATTTTCATTCCTACTTTCCTGACGTGGAGGAGAAATCTGCAGAGCTAGATTGGGTGAGAAACCCATTTATTCTGTCCGAAGAAAGCTACCTGTCACTTATCAGGAATAACTCACACAGTTTTGTGTGTGTGTGAAGCAGGAGCACCCTGACCTGGAGCAGCTACTACCCTTTGCCTCCACATATCTGCGTGAGGCCTCCTTCTCTGCAATGAAGCAAAGAAACAGACTGTGTCTGGAGAAGAGCTTGACCACAGCAGTCACCTCCCTGTCACCAAGACTGACAAAGATCATCAGTGAAGCACAAGCAGACGTTTCTCACTAAAATGTAAGTGCAAAAGCACTCAGTTCAATCCAACAATGCAATATTCAGTTTCTATAGTTCAATAAATCAGACACTGATGGCACAGCGCTGTGTATTTAAAAAAAAAAAAATGTTTAACCAAAAATGATTTGCGTTGGTTAGGGGGTACTTGGCTGAAAACATTTTTTGTTTTTAGCCGTTTAACCGTTTAGAGCAGGGGTGGGCAAACTTTTTGGCTCAGGGGCCACATTGACTTTTAAAATTTAAATTTTCACAGACGGGACCAGTATCAGATGGATGGAGAGCAGGGGCGTTTGTAGGATTCCAAGAAAGCGGGGGCTAAGCCCCAAGGGGAGTGTCACTCTGGTGAATGTGTGCGCGTAGCGCGCAGCAAATTTTTCTTGGGGCCCCTGATATCCATTGTTTCTGACAGTTCATAGATGGGTTCAATCATAGTGTCATTTTGCTCTGTAGTTTTGCTTGCATTCAGTATATGATAACACAAGAGACCGAATTTCAGGGTCATAGTGATATTTTATGCTCATTTGGACACTATCACTGCGATAAAGATGAACTAGTTCAGTGTCAAATATACCATTCAATAGAAAAAAAATATTATAATAATATATTAATGCAAAGAATAGAGAGATGTCGATAGTTATTTCTTGTATTTCGAATTCGCTTGTTCACACTCGCTCAATGGAGACAGTTTCTAACTTCCCTTTCATTTGCCTCAAGTAAACCTGAATGTAAGCAGGTAACAGTTGTTAACAACTACAGACAGACACATTCTGTAACGTTATTTGTTGTCCGAGCACTTTATCTTATACTTAAGTTAATACACACATTGCTGTCGCGTTGATTGTTGTTTGTCATGTCTAATGTTGCACCTTCCGGCAAAAAAAATTCATCGTTTGTGTAAACATTCCTTGCAATAAACGGATTCTGATTCAGACACCAACCACACTTCAACTGGGTCATACATGATGATTGTGAAGGATTATCTTTCTAAATACCTCCTCGACAGATTTGCTCCTATAAATGGTTGTTTTAGTCTTTGTCATAATAGTGTCTGTCGTAAATATAAAGCTAAGGATAGACAGAACAAGGTTCTCCTCCATTTACTACAGTGACATCACCAGCGCTTCTCTGAAATGTTCAGAGATTTTCAACTTGAAGCGCTCTGAGCAGCCACACTAAAAGGCTCAGAAGAAAATGCCCGTAGGCTGATTTTTCTTTAGATTCATGAGGCCCATAGTATACACGTCATGTTCTGACAAGATATCAATCGCAGATTTTTATTCTGGTTTGTACCTGATCCTCTACGGGATTTTAAGAATTGTTCGGTTGTTCTTAACGTGGAAGCAGAATCCCTATTAAATCCTCAGTCTTAACAGCTTCCACCCTTCAATCAGCATGTGTGCAGTAACAGGTGGATACAGTCCTCCCTTTTATTCAATAGAACAGAAGGCAGAATCCTATCTTAAAGCCTCTTTATTTGATTCATGCTGGTAGTACAGACACAATACATGGCAGTCGCATAACAAAATCTAAACACCATCACGTTTAATTTGTCAGTCTGTGGCTCCCATGTAATCATCCATTTTACAGTTGGGATGTTTGCATTGATGATTACATTCCAGCCACCGAAACAAGCAACTGCTTTACAAAAAAAATTGATTCCAGTGTAAAGAATATTGAAAAACGCTTCCATGTTTTTACATAACTTGGAAGAAATGTACAGTGGAGGGAAACAATGTGCACAGACTAAATAAAGAGTCTGAATAAGTTTAAAATGTATCTGTAGTGTTAACCACGTAAACTGCCACCAATCGGTCCAGAAGAAAACACTCGTCGCTCACAACATAAATCAGAGTGCAGTTTGGTTATAGGGAAACTTAATTGTATAAGAGATTTGGTTAGCATAAGTGCCTCCTGGACAGTTAGCTACACATCATGAAGCATGCATGGACATTAAGTTGGATAAAGCTGTTGGATTTAGGAAAAAGGAACAGGTTTATTTCATCAGGCCCACTTAGTTACTGGTCCTGAGAACCTGGTTTCAGTCTGCACCAGATCTGTTACGAATTCCCCGTCTTATTAGTTGTTTTCATTCTATTTGATGGTTTAATTAACTCTCATGTCATTTCAGACCTGGCCATTCACACCTGATCATCCTTCATTCCCGTCACCAATTCAGTTTTAGATGCAAAGCAAAACAAAACTTGGAGTGAATGGTAGAATTGTCAACTTTTGTATTTGTAGCAAATTCTTTCACACCAACAATCACTTCCATTTGCTCTCTGTACTATATATATATGTATATATATATATATGTATATATATATATGTGTATATATATGTGTGTATATATATATGTATATATATTTGTATATATGTATATATATACATGTATATATACATGTGTATATATATATGTATATATATATGTGTATATATAAATACATGTGTGTATATATATACACGTGTGTGTATATATATATATACATGTGTATATATATATATACATGTGTATATATATACATGTGTATATATACATGTGTGTATATATATACATGTGTATATATACATGTATGTATATATATACGTATGTATATATATACACATTATACATGTATATATATACATGTATATATATATACACATTAATTTTAGTGACTTCCGACCGCCGCAGTCGGGAGTCATTACCGCCGGCGTGTATTATAATCTTACTGTAACTACGCTCATCTTTAGCCAGCACTTTTAAACAAGATTCAATGTCGCCCGCTCTGGCCCCCGGGATGCATATGACTTTGGTCCCTGGCTTCGCTATCTTCACGTTTCTGACTATGGAGCTACCTATAACCAGAGTGGGTTTCTCAGCGGGTGCGTCGCTGAGTGGGGAAAACTGGTTTCGAAACGTGAAGAGGTTGGTGGTGCTCGGTGGGCTTCTGTTTAGACTTAAAACTCCTGCGAACAGTTACCCAGCCATCCGGTTGCTCGGGGGCTGCCGGGGAACAGCTAACAGAAGCTAACGCTAGCGGCGCCGCACCAGCTATGGGGGGGCGAGCTAACTAGCGTAACTGCCTGAGCTTCGATGGTGCGGAGCTTAGAACTGCCTCCAACCTAGCAAATGAACTACACTTGTTGCATGTACCATTATCATTAAGGGAGACAGAGGAATAGCTATACATGAGACACTCTGAGCAAGAGGGAGCGGGAGGGGGAGAGGAGGAAGACATCACAAGCTGCTAAGCTGGCAACCGGAAGTGATGCAATACGCTTACCGGAAGAGAGAGAGCGATGCGTTCAGGAACCTCCTTAATAGTCCTGGAATAACACCTTCGTCAAGCAGTGCGGGCCTGATTCGGTATGGGGTGTGCCGTCTCACTTCTAGCTATTATGCATGCACATCCACATGATCAATGTGCAGAGCAGTAAAAAACAGTTTCAAATGAGTTTTAGGTTCTATTTCATCCTTCCCGACCACCAGAGGCGGTGCTTAACACTGGATATCTTCCGTCTCGCGCACACGCAGGTCGAGTTTTAATAACAACAAAGTCACGTGTGACCTCGGATGACCCCCGGCCAGGTATAAGTTCCAGTGTCATCGCGAGATCAGTCCTTTTTCATCTTCTCGCTACGTCTAACTATTATGTTAGCATCAGCTAAACTGAAATTGTAAGTAAAATAAATAAATTCTGAAGCTCGTCGCGTGTAGCCTTGTGACCACTGGTCGGAGTTGCGGGTCTCTCGCCCTCCAAAGGCTGCGACAAGCTGTCCCTCTTAGGGGGAGACGGTGCGTTTCTCTACGTCGGACCGGACTTCGGTCTTCACCAGGTTGGCCACCTTTACACCGTGAAGCATCAAACGGGTGAGATCGACTAACATTGTTTCCCACGAAGCGGACTCCACGGTTGGCAGAGCGCTCTCACTCCTGCTAATTGAGTGGAGCGCTAACGAGAGCCAGATTGCTATGTGATTCGGATAGCGTGTGCATTGACCTTGGTAGCATTTCCGCTGTGTATAGCTAGCATAGTGTCTCCACTCAAACTAACTGATACCACGCTAATTCCGACAGCTACCAGGCTAGTGAAGAGGGCGTCCTCGCTAGACACACTGTTTCCGACCTGTTTTCACAGGACCTGGTTTGTACAGTAGCCGAGCGCTCTCGCTTAGGCTTACTGCCGGTACATGAGTAGTCATAGCCACCGTACTACTGGAGAGAGCCTTTGCTCCCCCCCCTCACTAGACGGATCGTTTCTGACCTGCGCCACAGAATCCGGTCCACAGTAGCAGAGTGCTCTCGCTTAGGCTTACTGCTAAGACACGAGTAATCACAGTTACCGTACTAGTGAAGAGTGTCCTCGCTCTGTCTTCCGAGGGGGCAGGCAGTTGCCCTACATCCTCTTTCTTCGCTTATTGGGCAAATTGACAGCTGCCTCAGCTGTCGTTCCCCTGGGCTTGCTGTCACTGTGCCCCTTGCAGAGATGGCTGAACAGCCTTTGTTTGGATGCCAGGTGCCACAGGCACAGGATGGTAGAGGTGTCACAGCAGTGCCTTCTGGCGCTATCACGATGGAGGGAGAGGGCATACCTGTCGGGGGGCGTCCCCATGGGCGTGGTCCCATCCTGGCGGGAAGTCATCACGACAGACGCCTGCCTCTCAGGCTGGGGTGTGGTATGGCAGAACAGGACTGCTCGGGGGCAGTGGACTGCTCGGGGGCAGTGGTCCGATCGGGACTCCTCGCCTGACCAGCCTTCGGGTGATTTATCTACCAGGGGAACAGAACCAAGTCGCAGATTCCCTCTCCCGTCGCAAGCCCCCATCGGGTGAGTGGCAGCTTCATCCAGAGGTGGTGCACAGCATCTAGGGTCTCTTTGGCCGGGCAAAGGTGGATCTCTTTGAGAGATGTCAACCCATTGGTTCTCCTTGATGGAGAGGACCAGTCCCCTAGGTCAAGATGCCCTAGCCCACACATGGCCAGAGGGCCTTCTTTATGCTTTCCCTCCATTTCCCCTGGTCTTGCCAACGCTTCTCAGGGTCCTTCAACAGGGTCCTTCAACAGGGCCAGTCTTTTGCTGGTGGCCCCGTTGTGGCCAGCCTCCCCGACTGGAGGGACCTCCTATCACAGCTAGAGGGTCGGATCTGGCATCCCGACCCCAGCTGCCTTAGTCTGTGGGTCTGGCCGTTGCAGGGCCTGAGCGGCTGCACAGAATTAGTCAGGAAGACTATTCTAAATGCCAGAGCGCCATCTACCCGTCTACAGTACGAATGTAGATGGAGGCTGTTTTCAGACTGGTGTGTGGGTCACAACGAGTACCCGGTGCAGTGCCCCGTGCCTGTTATACTTGAGTTTCTGCAGTCCCTCCTAGAGAAGGGCCGGTCTCCCTCTACCCTGAGGGTTTATGTAGCTTCTATCTCATGGCAGCATGTTAAAAATGACTGACACGGTGGGAAGGCACAGGTCGGTGTCCCTCTTCTTAAAAGGGGCTCAGCGACTGCATCCCCGAGCACCCCAAGAGCTCCTCCATGGTACTGGACACCCCATGCTCGCCTCCCTTTGAACCCCTGGCGGAGGCAGAGCTGAGATGGCTGTCGGCAAAGACTGTTTTTCTCCTGGCCATCACTTCGGCAAAGCGAGTAGGCGAACTGCACGCCCTCTCGGTGAGTGAATCCTGTCTCAGGTGGAACTCGGCTGGTTTGTGTGTCACACTATGGCCTAATGTAGCGTTTCTCCCTAAGTTGCTGGCACGCTCGTACCTCTACCAGCCTATCCGGCTTGCACAATTTGACCCCGCATTGGGAGAGGAGAGGTCAAGGCTCCTGTGCCCGGTGCGGGCCCTCAGAGCCTATGTCGAAGCCACCACAGGCATACGACAGTCAGAGCAGCTTTTCATTTGTCATGGTGGGTCTAGGAGGGGCTGTGCCCTTAAAACAGCACCTGTCCCACTGGATAGTGGAGGCCATTGCCTGTGCATACAACGCAAATGGCCGTGCTCTGCCATCCGGAGTGAGGGGCCATTCTACCAGGAGTGTTTCCATGTCATGGGCAACCCTAAGAGGTGTGCCAATGGAAGATATCTGTGCTGCAGCCTCATGGGCATCACCGAGCACATTCACCAGATACTACAGAGTGAACATTGCTACCCCTCACCCACTGGGGGGGTTCTTCGTCCAGATTCCTCTACTTGAGCCATACGAGGTAGGCTCCTTGGGTTTCCTCGTGACTCTGTTGATATAAATCATCCAGTCAGGAAAGATGAAATAGAACGAAAGTTACGTATGTAACTACGGTTCTATGAATCCTGGATGGCCAGAGTTCGGAATTTTCGTGATTTCGCGAGAAGATTCCGTAGGACTGATCTCGGGATGACACCGGAAATTATACCTGGCCGGGGGTCATCCGAGGTCACATGTGACTTTGTTGTTATTAAAACTCGACTGCGTGTGCGCAAGACGGAAGATATCCAGTGCTAAGCACCGCCTCTGGCGGTCATCCAGGATTCATAGAACTGTAGTTACATACGGAACTTTCGATTTCGTGGCATACGAAAAACCGTGAACATTAAGTACAATTTTAACAGGAATAACTGACAGGATTTAGCTAATCTTGAGTCCTTTTCTTTTACAATTTGTACCTGAGAAGTTTGTTTTTCAGTTCATTTACTCTGGTAGAGGCTTGGTCTTCATCACCACTCGCTGGAGAAACTCAAAGGATTACTTCATAGCTTGAGGATACTCAAGATTCACACAGTATATAATTCCCATAAGCATGGCAAAGCCGCATGGCACATCTTTCAAGTCATGGAGCACAATTGTCTCCTCGAACACAACTGCGACGTTGAAAACTGTGCATGGAAATGCATCTTGTTCCCCACTTTCATAACCTATCAGAAGGCCAACTTGCATCCACTTCATGGCTGCATCCAGAGTCTCACCATGAGCCTAGAAAAGCAAAAATAGTGTTTGACCTTTTACATTAAGTACATATGCTCTACAAGCAGGTAGGCAGTCACACTGCCATACTGTGTAAACTGTTTGTCCTATTTAGAAATGTTGTTTGACTAGTATTTACTACCTGTTTGCATCTCCTCAGATAAGGGCAGAATTCAAGAGAGCAGTCACCACAGACCTTCTGGAGTCATTTCTCAACGGACTTGATGACCTGATCCCAAGACTGCTGGAAGTCTACAAAGCTGCAACCATGTCTGGAAAGAAGCAGGTGTAACAGACGCGGGAGGAAATGAAAAGTTGTTATAACGATGGGAAAAAGTGATTAAAAACAAGTAATAAGGTTAAGGATGTGTTAGTTTTAGCACCTGGCCGATATGGGCACAAGGTTAGTACCTGTTCTAGTTACCTTTTGAGAAAATATTGTTTTAGATTGCTATGTTTTTTATTTCTTGTCAGAGCTCAAGCTAACCAACTGCTATTTCCGTATTTTCATAGTTCTTACGGTGAGTTCAATAAACACTTATGAACCATCAACTATCCGGGGACGCTACAGCAGGCACTCCAAAACATTTTGAACTGCCTTGAGAAAGATGTAAGGGGTTGCTGTTTGTAAATTAATGCACTATTTGTTTTTGTGATACAAAAGTTTCATCTACCTGCAAATTTCTCGGTCTTGTAGGATTTCACAAATGAAAGGAGGAGGATGCTACTTTGCTTGGTCTGGCACACTACATATCCTAAGATCCATCATACGTCATCAGGATGTGTGATGTAAGACAATATAAAATGTCCTTTTTTAAATAAAATTCACACACACTCAACAGGATCGTTGAAAAATAAACAAAAATAAAATATAATGCATTGAAAATAAGAAATGACAAAGTGTATTTTGAACTCCGTTACACAAGTACAGAGATGAGTCCTTTATCTAATGCAATTAGGAGGTCATTTGTAATTTTCACCAGTGCTGTGGTGTTTTCTAAATCCTGACTGAAACTCCTCAAATAAACTATTATGATGTACAAAGTCACACAACTGATTTGCGACTACTTTCTCAAGGATCTTAGAGAGGAAGGGAAGGTTAGAGATTGGTCTGTAGTTAGCCAACACCTCTAGATCAAGAGTGGGCTTCTTCAGGAGAGTTTTACATATTAACAATATCCAACAGAGAGGTGCCAATTAAATGCCTCGTCGGGATGGGGTCCAAGAGACAGGTAGACGGTTTAGAAGTAGAAACCGTTGAAGACAATTGGTAGAAGGGAGAAAAGCCATCCAAACATACACCAGGGTATACACCCGTTTCCAAGGCCACTCCACTTGTGGACAGATTGGCACTGGTTGAGGGCAAGAGATCAATCAATCTTGCCTTTAAAAGTTAGAATCTTTATAGGAATACACGGCTCCACAGAGCTGTGCATGGCTACAGTGCTAAAGAGAAACCTGGGGTTGTTCTTATTAGGGTACTTGTGACGATTTCGTCGTAGAGGACCCTTTTGTTTTTCATGGAGTTATTATTAGTGTCCTCGTGAAGACTTCTAGGAATTATTATTAGGGTCCTCGTGACGACTTCGTCGTAGAGGAACCTATTGTATTTCGAGGAATTAGGGTCCTCGTTATCTGAGTTATTATTTTTATTTTCTCTAAGGAATGTTGCACTTTTGGGGCCTTTATCATTTCCCAAAAGTTGTTAAATGTGAGATGCATATACATCCATCCATCCATTATCACCCGCTTATCCGGGGTCGGGTCGCGGTGGCAGCAGGTTCAGCAGGCCGACCCAGGCCTCCCTCTCACCCGCAGCACTTTCCAGCTCATTCTGGGGGATCCCGAGGCGTTCCAAGGCCAGCCGGGAGATATAATCCATCCAGCGTGTCCTCGGTCTTCCCCGGGGCCTCCTACCAGTTGGACGTGCCCGGAAAACCTCTAATGGGAGGCGTCCAGGAGGCATCCTGACTAGATGCCCGAACCACCTCAGCTGACTCCTTTCGACACGAAGGAGCAGCGACTCGACTCCAAGCTCCCCCCTGATGTCCGAGCTCCTTACCCTATCTCTAAGGCTGAGCCCGGCCACCCTACGGAGGAAGCTCATTTCGGCCGCTTGTATCCGAGATCTCGTTCTTTCGGTCACGACCCAGAGTTCGTGACCATAGGTGAGGGTTGGAACGTAGACCGACCAGTAAATGGAGAGCTTTGCCTTCTGGCTCAGCTCCCTCTTCACTAACACGGACCGGTACAGCGCCTGTTTTACTGCTGCAGCCGCACCGATCCGCCTATCGATCTCCCGCTCCACCTTACCCTCACTCGTGAACAAGACCTACGAGATACTTGAACTCCTTCGCTTGGGGTAGGCAGTTTGCCCCCACCTGGAGGGAGCAATCCGCCGGTTTCCGGCAGAGCACCATGGCCTCAGATTTGGAGGTGCTAACTCTTATCCCTGCCGCTTCGCACTCGGATGCATATACATACAAATATTAATTTAAGCAGCTCCAGCGCTACGTTTCACCTACATTTATGAAACTTGGTAGGCATATGTAAAACATGTAAACTGAAAAAAAGTCTCTTGGGACCATGATCTAAATCAGGGGTGTGCAAACTTTTTGGCTCAGGGGCCACATTGACTTTTACATTTTGACAGACGGGCCAGGCCAGTATCAGATGGATGGAGAGCAGGGGCGTTTCAGGATTCCAAGAAAGGGGGGGCTAAGCCCCAAGGGGAGTGTCACCCTGTTGAATGTGTGCGCGCGGATTTTTCTTGGGGCCCCTGATAACCATTGTTTCTGACAGTTCATAGATTGGTTCAATCAGAAATAGTGTGATTTTGCTCTGTAGTTTTGCTTGCATTCAGTATATGATAACACAAGAGACCGAATTTCAGGGTCATAGTGATATTTTATGCTCATTTGGACACTATCACTGCGATAAAGATGAACTAGTTCAGTGTCAAATATACCATTAAATAGAAAAAAAATATTATAAAAATCTATATTAATGCAAAGAATATAGAGATGTTGTTAGTTATTTCTTGTATTTCGAATTCGCTTGTTCACACTCGCTCAATGAGACAGTTTCTAACTTCCCTTTTCTTTTCCTCAAGTAAACCTGAATGTAAGCAGGTAACACTCGTTAACAACTACCGACAGCCACATTCTGTAACTACCTGGATTTACAGGTAAACCTGAATGTAAGCAGGTAACACTTGTTAACAACTACAGACAGCCACATTCTGTAGCCCTCCTAAAATAGGCCCAACGACGCCCCTGATGGAGAGTGTTTGTGTGAACCAATATGAATTACAAGTAAAAGCCAATAACTAAAAAGTAAAGAAACCGTTTCAGTGGAACAGTGTTGTTGGCCCGTGGCGGTGCAGTCCATGTGCGTTCGTTATGCCGAGGAAAAATACTCTGGATGCAGCTGTTAATTTTACAACTCTAAAACTCTTGTAGTATGAACCCGTCTGTCACAGAAAGTGACATGCCAAATTCAAATTACCGGAACTCTTCGAAAGTTAACGCTTTACGATGTAATTCCAAAGGATGGTGAACACTAAGAAGCGGCACTTTCCAGCGGTATGCGGTACATTACGGTGAGCTCTCCAGCGGTAAGCGGTACATTACGGTGAGCTTGCCTGTGAGGGGAGGGGTGGCCGTGAGCAGCAGGCTGGACTCGCAGCCTGACACGCCAGCAGAAAGCATGACACGCAGCGCTGTAACGCTTCTCCGTTCCCGACAACAGACCAGCATCGTTTCTTAATGCTCATTTATTTCTCTTTCAGGCTGTTTGTGTGCGCCTCTCCTGCAGCAGAAAGCGTGACTGTAGGGTTCCACGGTGTACCGATACTAAAAAGGTACCGCGGTACCAGTACGTTAAAAAACGATACGGTTTTGCATATTTTTAGTATCGATACTTAACTAAAAATAGGGCTGCGCAGCGCTCACACACAAACAGGCAGTGCTCCGCTGGGGAGACAACATGGCATCATGTGCCGGAGCTTTTGCCGACCGTCAGCATTCTTTTGTAAAAAAAAGATGCCAGAAGTGAAATCTGTAAGTATCTGTAAGGCTACATTGTGGACAGTGTTTCAAAGCCACTCAGACTAGGGAGCAACACGTCAAACATGGCAAAGCACCTTTCAGACAGACACCCCACACTTTTCAAAGAGTTCAAAGATCGACAGGTAAGCACATGTGATTATAAACATGATGCACACCTTACGCTCACCCATATACAGCCTAACACGAGTAGCCTTGGCCTAGTTTAACGACCAGCCTATGTGATCATGAGGTCACAATGCACACACGTGTACTAAATGAAACACAATTGATGCAAAATGGCTACATGCTGGTGGAGCCTGAGGGTGGCTCTCTTTTTCTTTTTTTTTGTGAAGTAAATATAATTATTCCATGAATTAAGATAAAATATGAACTTTACAATTGCTCATACTTAGGAAAGGAACTATGTAGTCATCTGGTCAGATACGGACAAAAGGCCTACATAGCCGTGTATAAGCAATGCTATGATGCCACCATGTAGTTGTCATTAATATCTTGCTGTAGGCTAATACTAATATTAATGCCATTTGTTAAGTGTTGAAAAAAAAAAAGTTTTATTTATTACTATTATAGATAAATATACCAGTATTGTATCGTATTTGTGGTATCGTATCGAATTCTGGTATCGTAAGTATCGGGATATTCACGGCAGGTATCGTATCGAAGTTATAATTTTGGTATCAAACCCTACGTGACGGCGCTCTTTAACCTGCCGTGTTCTGCTGCAGGAGCGTGCACACGCAGCCCCGAGGGTAGCGTTACAGCCGTCTTTACTATAATTGAATTCAATTCAATTCAGTTTATTTTGTATAGCCCAATATCACAAATTACAAATTTGCGTCAGAGGGCTGTACAATCTGTACACATATGACATCCCAGTTCCAGGACCTCACACCGAATCAGGAAAAACTCCCCAAAAATAACCTTTCACAGGGAAAAAAGGGAAGAAACCTTCAGGAGAGCAACAGAGGAGGATCCCTCTCCCCGGATGGACAGAAGCAATATATGTCATGTGTACAGAATGAACAGCATTACAAAGTTACATAAACACATTACATGAATATGACAATGTATGAATGGAACTCCAATCCATGAAACAGAAGGAGGTAGAGAGGAGGGGGGGCGGGGCGTATCAGCAGGGCCAATGCAAGACCGGCTCACCAGGCATCAGACACCGCCAGGTCCAATGGACCCTATGAGACGTGAAGTCACAAAGACTCCAGGGAGGAAGCAGAGTTAATAAGGTGCACTGGTGTAAAGATGTAAATTCATCCATAAGGAGAGAGAGAAGAGGAGATAGGTGCCCAGTGTATCCTAAAACATCCCCCAGCAGCCTATAAGCCTATATAGAAGCATATCAAGGGGCTCGACCAGGGCAAACCTGATTCAGCCCTAACTATAAGCACTATCAAACAGGAAAGTCTTAAGTCTATTCTTGAATGAGGTGACTGTGTCTGCCTCCTGGACTGAAAGTGGAAGCTGGTTCCACAAAAGAGGAGCTTGATAACTGAAGGCTCTTGCTCCCATCCTACTTTTTAGGACTCTGGGAACCACGAGTAGCCCTGCATTTAGTGAGCGCAGCTCTCTAGTGGGGCAATATGGTACTACAAGCTCCTTAAGATATGATGGTGCATCACCAATCAAGGCTTTGTAGGCGAGGAGAAGCATTTTAAATGTGATTCTTGATTTTACAGGGAGCCAGTGCAGAGCAGCTAATACAGGAGTAATGTGATCTCTTTTCTTAGTTTTTGTGAGTACACGAGCTGCAGCATTCTGGATCAACTGGAGGGATTTAAGAGACTTATTAGAGCAGCCTGATAATAAGGAGTTGCAGTAATCTAGTCTGGAAGTAACAAACGCGTGAACCAGCTTTTCTGCATCTTTTTGAGACAAGCTGTGCCTGATTTTTGAAATGTTACGTAGATGAAAAAATGCAATCCTTGAGATTTGCTTAACGTGGGAGTTAAAGGACAAGTCTCGGTCAAAGATAACGCCTAGATTCTTTACAGTGGTGTTGGATGCCAGGGAAATGCCATCTACAGAAACCACATCACCAGATAATTGATCTCTGAGGTGTTCAGGGCCCAGTAAAATAACTTCAGTTTTGTCTGAGTTTAACATCAGGAAGTTGCAGGTCATCCATGTTTTTATGTCTTTAAGACATTCTTGAATTACTGAACTCCTGAATAAGGGAATTTATCAGATCCCCTTCAAATGAATTATGTTGATGCATGTTGTCTCGGGCCATACAGTGGATACAGCAAGTGGTGAACTGTTTGCAATTTATAATTTTCAGCATCGCTATTATGTTGATGCATGTTTTCTCGGGCCATACAGTGGATACAGCAAGTGGTGGACTGTTTGCAATTTATAATTTTCAGCATCTCGGGCCATACAGTGGATACAGCAAGTGGTGGACTGTTTGCAGTATAGTATCCATGCAGGAAAAAACGGCTAACTCCAGCCAGTACCCCTGACGACGTGCGAGGAGGAACGAGGACCTGCACATCGCTGCTTTCATTTTAAATGTTATTGGTGTCCTGATTTGCATTTTTTCTTGTATTTAAATACATGTTTATCATCGATTTGCCCAAGTCATTTGTCTTTAACAATGTAGTTTTTTTATAAACCTTTATTTAACCAGGTGAATCCCATTGAGATTAAAAATCTATTTTTCAAGGGTGACCTGGCCAAGACAGGCAGCAACATAACACACACACAAAAAAAGAACAAGACAGGTTGAAAGAAACTAAGTTAAGACAGTGACATAACAGAGTTAATTTAAGAAACATTGACATTTTTGGGAACCTGCCTCCATTTCTTTCATATTATATTTAAAAAGCAGCAAAAGTGGTATCAGTTCTGAGTTTTAAATTATTCTGCAAAATACTCCAGGATGGGGGTGCAGAGTACACAAAAGCCCTTTTCCCCATTTCCGTTCTGTTATTTCTGAGCATAAGGAAGTCCTGAGAACTCAAAGAGTTTTTTCTGATACTTTTCTTCATGATGAAGACACACAGGTAGTTTGGGAGTAGACCAAGGATTGCCTTATGAATGAAGGTGTACCAATGACAGCGCCTACGGGTGGCCAAAGCAGGACATCCTACCCGAGAGCATAACGCAGTGGTGAGTCAGAGCTTTACAGTTGGTAATGAACCACAGTGAAGTAAGCCGTGTCCACCATACGAAGACAGTTCAATCAGGGAGAGACCAGTTAGATAAAGAAAGGATGCATGTTATTGTTAACAGATGATATGAAATGATGAATTCTCAGCGTCTTGGACTCTGTGGGGAGATTTGCAATTGAGGGCCGGCTGCCCCGATCAGCAACGAGATAGATCCCCCCGTGGAGTCTAGACCTGGTGGTGGCTGATGAGCTGATGGAATGATGAGGCTGATGGATCCGTGGAGACTGGGCGGAGATGGGGAGGTGGAGGGGTGCGTAACAGCAGTATGAAAGAACTGAAGGTAGGGAGACAGTCATGTTTAATGAGACAGCAGCAAGATGATTGGCTAGCCATGTCATTGTTTCCGTGTGCTTATTGGATAGAGGGGATCAGCTGATCTGCGCAGCTGGTGTCATGATTGACGGTGCAGGACGATGACAGCAAGTAAACAATGCGTGAGCATGCGTGAGGAATGATTGGCAGGAATGTGAGGAATAGATGGCGGGCTGAGGGGTATGGTCTTCCTGTCTGAACTTGTGCTATAGCTCCATTTAGCAGAGGCATGCATGTAAAGAAGTTTTGAGTTGTTGAAGTGTGATATCTTATTGTGAAGGACCGAACTCCGGTCATGTGTTGACGGCATTGAGGATCATTTTGGTGACCCTGGAACAAGTTAATATCCCGGAAAAACCTGCAGCGCCCAGTGTTTACAATGAGGAAATAAGTTAGTCCGGACCAGGCCAATAACGGCGCACGACTAATTTACCGGCGTTAGTGCCCCATTACCGACTGTAGTAAAGGCAGTAAAGCTAACGAAAGGTAAGCAAGGTCCATTTTTGTCTAACACCATTAAATCCAATAAAAATGTTAGAGGATAATTTGAATCAATATTTTTATTGGAATGTTAACTATCCTGCCATGGTTGGAGATTATTCCAGTGTGTCACACCTCTTTTAGTTGGTTCATACACCGTTGTTTCCTTGCTTATAGCTCCTCCAGAGAGACTCATCAAGATGGAGCGCAGAGATCAATTTCTGGGTCACAAGCCAGAGGATAGAGGAGACGAGGGAAACGAGAAAGGACCTATGAGGTTTGACGTATCGACGATGCACACTGCGTATGGTTTTGCACTTAGTTGAATACAGTGACAGAAGTAGTTCAGTAGTTTCACATGTGGCCAATTGTTGTGTAAAGTGACTGTTGGATTGTTGATTTTTATAAAGCTGTTGGATGTGACGAACACACAAGTTAACAGCATTATATCTTTGGTCTTTCAGAAAAATACCATCCGCACGTGACACTGCTCTATTGGTAAAGAGCATGATTGAAATCATGGCATTATTAAAAATACTGGAACAGTATAAACAATAGGTTTCAGTAGTGGAAGGCATTCAAATACAGTCTTGTGAAAATGCATTTCTGTGGCTTTCCATAATGTTGTAGCAGAGGAAATTAAGAAACTAATAATGGCACTGCACACTGCAATTGTTCCTTCATTAACTTACCATGTGAGTTAATGGAATTTAAGTTGTTTTTCTTTTCCTTTTAGTTATTGACCAAAAGCTCTCTCTTAATCAATTCCAGGCAGAGTTTAGGTGTCATCTTACATTTTGGTTAATATTCTAGAGGGAAAACAAAACCAAAGCTGCTACAGCCCGACATGAGAGAAACATAAAACTTTTTGTTTTGATGTTTCATACATCTGTTGTCCTTGTCTGCAGTCCCTCTGACATGGATTTCAGAATCACACATGGACACACTGTGCACACAAATGCATGTATCAAAATTGAATTATTCAGCGCACATCAAACAGCCTGGTGTTCTGGGTGGATAGACAATCAGTACAGGCATGCTGACATTGATCTGTCTGATATTACACTCCACATCAAACATAATTTATTTTAGTCTGGAATAACAGGGTAAATTCAGTACTGAAAGGGAAATGATGGAGTCTACACTCATGTCTGCTGTGAAACAGCTGGCTGTAAACAAGTACTCACATCCTGCATTAAAGCCATTATCTCCAGGGAAGCTTGCTAGCAAATCTTATCAGGGGAGCCCTGCCCAAGTCAGGGATGTTTGAGAGATCCCATTTAGTTGTATACATGCATCATAACAATGCACCTTGTCAGCACACCATCTCTGGGAAACAGGCATTAGGAGTGCAAATGAAATTAGAGTGAGCCAAAAGCATCAGAGAGCACGCACTGGTGATCTGGCATATTAGAAAACCCTGACCAGGCGCTGCTTACACTAAGGTAGACTTGATATGTCTCATGACCAATAGATTCCTGTTCATCCACTGGACAAAGCTGGCTACTTCTTGAAGATTTTAATGGGTCCATTTATTTTTGTTACCTGAGTTTTGAAGTAAGCTTCAAAGTACAATACCATTTATGGACGCAAGATTTGTCAGCTGGTGAAATTAATTATTAGTTCAGAGAAACTCTCTGAAATCAAAGAACGGTATAGGAGCAAAGCTTAAACTGGCTTTTCTCCAGAGACCAGTGCAACCAGTGAATTTACAGCATGCCTTAGATCAACACTGTCAGACTTCAGACGGATATCAAAGCCTGTCTTTAAGCGGCCCAGCCTACAGCGGGGTGGGTCTGCTGGGTTGATTACCATGTCAGTCTGATCGTAGCTGTGATGCACAGGCACAATGTAATTTGTATCATTTTTCTCTACCTTCACATAGAGCATTTGACAGATGCCAATATGCAGGATGTTGCCGAGTTCAACAACAACCCACACACTATTTTCATAATAGCTTTGTTCAAAATAAATATGTTCTTTCTGATTCAATGGTAACTGAATCATGCTCAGTTACCATTTAATTCTAACTTGTGATTTATTTTGAGAATGTTGGCATCATTCCTGTTGTGATATGGTAAATAGACCTGTACTTGTGTTGCGTTTTTCTTCCGACCACTCACTTTCACACTACTTCACAGCCATGCATACACTGTAAAAAAGGATTTGAACAATAAGTCATGGTATTGTCTTTCTGTCATTTACTTCAACTTACAATTAGAACTGAATAAGTTTTCGGTAGTCCAACTCAGGATTTCAAGAAGTCAATTGAACTTAATACTGTGAGTTGTAATTATGGTAATGTCCAACAGTCAAAAACAAGTGCCAATAACTGCGTTCCTCAAATGGCCACTTGAGAATTTAAAAGAGATTAATTTTCCAATGGACCCCCATGTTAAATAGTCAAATTCTACCCAGAAATACAAATGCATACAGCCTACTCCAATATTTTTGTCTCTTTAACTAATTTACCCCTTCAGGAACTGTACAGGGGTGACTTTGTAAACAATGAATCCATTTAAATTGTATTGAGGCTTATGCTGCGTTCACACCAAAGGCATTGCGAATATTCGGAATGCGTTTGGTGTGAACGCTCCATTAAATGTTGTAGTGTCACGGGCTGTCGCTAGGACAGGCTAGCCTGGGGCGGTGCAAAGAGAGAGATGAACACAGGCACGTCCAAGGGTATTTAACAAAAAGTCCAGGTTTATTTCCCATCCCACCAGCAAGGTAACATCCAAAAACAACAAAGTATCAAAAAAAAGGTCCAGTTAGGTAACACAAAACATCCCGGAGGAGAAAGTGGTTAATTAACCAAACAAAAACTCAATCCTGGTGAATCCAGGCTACGAGGTCCTCTCCCTTGTTGTCCTCTTCCAGGTGCTCGTGGGTTCACCTTCCGCTCTCCTTTCTCCTTCCCAGGTGCTCTCCCTTAAGTCTCCCAGCCCTGCCTCAATCAGGTGCCTTAAGCAGCTGCAGCTGGGTGAGCGGTGAGGCAGGCTGGGAGATGTAGTTTTTGCACTGGTGGCCACTCTGTAGCGTCCCTCCACTACCTGTCCCCTTGTGATGCCACATATCCCTCTCCCCGGGCCTGACGTCCTCGGCAGGGTGAATGAGCACCAGAAGGCATCACGGCGGGACAGGGCATCTGCGTTGCCATGGCGTCGCCCTGGCCTGTGAATGACAGAGAAGTTAAACGGCTGGAGGCTTAAAAACCACCTAGTTACCCTGCTGTTTGTTTCCTTATTTTTTGCCATCCATTGCAAAGGTGAATGATCTGTTACCAGAGTGAACCTCCTTCCAAGCAGGTAATATTTGAGGGTTTCCAGGGCCCATTTCAACGCTAGGCACTCTCTCCACTGTGGCATAGTTCTTCTCCCTTGGCAGCAACTTCACTCACCTTCCTTCATCTGGGCTAAGACAGCACCCAGGCCCATCTCAGAAGCATCTGCCTGGACCACGAACTC
This sequence comes from Cyclopterus lumpus, assembly GCF_009769545.1. Taxonomy (NCBI): domain Eukaryota; kingdom Metazoa; phylum Chordata; class Actinopteri; order Perciformes; family Cyclopteridae; genus Cyclopterus; species Cyclopterus lumpus. The sequence goes on along the minus strand of NC_046970.1, from coordinate 10,436,259 downwards.
CTTGCTAAAGTCGGGGGCCATCAGGACTGGTTTCGAACACAAGGCTCTCTTCAGGTCGTTAAAGGCCTCTTCTGCGGCCGGGCACCATGTCACCATACGGGAATGTTTCTTGGTCGTCAGTTCGGTGAGAGGGGCCGCTATCACAGAGAAATCCGGGATAAAACGTCTGTAATAATTGGCCAGGCCCAAGAAGGATCTCACCTGTTTTTTGGTCAACGGCTTTGGCCAGTCTTGGATGGCAGCGAGTTTCGCATCCTGGGGTTTCACAAGGCCCCGCCCGATGGTGTACCCCAAGTAGTTGGTCTCCCCTAACGCCAGCCTACACTTTTTGGGGTTGGCGGTCAAGCCTGCCTGTCGGAGGGAGTCGAGGACCTTCTGAACCCGTGGTAGGTGGCTCTCCCAGTCTGGGCTCTGAATTACCACATCATCCAGATAGGCCGCTGCATATTCTCGATGGGGTTTCAGTACTTGGTCCATCAGGCGCTGGAAGGTGGCGGGGGCTCCAAACAGGCCAAAAGGCATCATCCGGTACTGCCAGAGGCCTCCCGGGGTGGCAAAGGCTGTCTTCTCCTTCGACCCTGGAGACAATGGAACCTGCCAATAACCTTTGGTGAGATCCAGGGTGGTTAGGAAACGTGCCTGGCCCAGGCTTTCAATTAGCTCATCGACACGAGGCATGGGATATGCATCAAATTCAGAAATGTCATTTACTTTTCTGAAATCATTACAGAACCGGGCTGTTCCGTCCGGTTTGTCAGCCAGGACGATGGGGCTTGACAAGGCACTCTTGGATTCCTCAATCACGTTCAACGCCAGCATCTTCCTTACCTCCTCGTTAATCAGCTTCTTGCAGGCCTCCGGCACCCGATATGGCTTTTGGTTCACTGTTTTTCCCGGCTGGGTGCGTACCTCATGTTCCACCAGGTGGGTGTAGCCTGGGAGGGATGAAAATACCTCCTGATTTCCTTCTACCAACTCCTTTGCCTGCTGCCGCTGGTGCGGAGAGAGGTCCGGGCCTAACTGCACCTCGTCCCGGGCGGGTTCTCTCGACTCTCTGGGGGGAAGGCCATTGAACAACACCTCTCGCTCATGCCATTTCTTTAGGAGGTTAATATGGTAGATTTGCTCACCTTTCCTCTTCCCTGTTTGTCGTACTTTGTAATTGACTTCCCCAACCTTTTCAATTACTTCAAAGGGCCCCTGCCAAGTAGCCAAGAACTTACATTCCACAGTGGGGACAAGAACTAGGACTCTGTCTCCAGGGTTGAATTCCCTGGGTTGTGCTGCTCGGTTATAGGCGGCCCTTTGATCCCTCTGAGCCTTCTCCATGTGTTCCTTCACAATGGGGAACACAGCTGCCATCCGGTCCCGCATCGCCCCCACGTGTTCAATCATGGTACGATGGGGACAGGGTTGCTCCTCCCACGACTCCTTGGCGATGTCCAGAAGGCCCCTGGGTTTGTGAGAATACAACAGGTCAAAGGGTGAGAAGCCAGTGGAAGCCTGAGGCACCTCTCTTACCGCAAACAGAAGGTAGGGTAATAGCTGGTCCCAGTTTCTTCCGTCTTTGTCGATGGCCTTCCTCAGCATGGCTTTCAGGGTCTTGTTGAACCTCTCCACTAGCCCATCTGTCTGGGGGTGGTAGACCGAGGTTCTCACCTGTTTCACGTGTAACAGCGCACACAACTCCTTGGTGACCCTCGACATAAAGGGGGTCCCCTGGTCGGTAAGAATCTCCTTTGGAATCCCCACGCGGCTGCTGAAGAGGAACAGTTCTTTTGCTATTTGTTTAGCATTGGCCTTTCTTAAAGGGACGGCTTCCGGATAACGGGTGGCGTAGTCCACTATGACCAAGATGTACTGGTGCCCTCGGACACTTTTGGGCAGGGGACCCACAATATCCATGCCTACTCGTTCAAAGGGGGTTTCTATAATAGGCAAAGGGATAAGGGGGTTCCGGTACGTCGGTTTCGGAGCGGTGACCTGACAATCTGGGCAGCTGCGGCAGTAGTTCTCTATCTCCTTGTGGACTCCGGGCCAAAAAAACCTCTGTAACACCCTCTCTTTAGTCTTCTCTACGCCCAAGTGCGCTCCCAGCAAGTGAGTGTGGGCCAACTGCAGAACTGTGGAGCGGTGAGGCCGGGGCACAAGTAGTTGCTCAACGATTTGGTCCTTACTTCTTGTTACCTGATACAAGAGGCCATTTTTCACTGAAAAATGAGGGTAGGAAGGGGTCAACCGGGTTCCCACCAACGTTCCCTCTAGGACCTGGACGTTTCTTAAGGCATTACCCAGAGTCAGGTCCTGCAACTGTGCGGTTCCATACTGACCTTTAAGGGGCAGTGTTTCTCGAGGGCCATCAGTGTCCTCCTCACTTGGCCCAGGTTGGGGCTCAGCGTCAGACTCAGCTCCACTAGAAGCTTCTGCCAAGGCTTGGACTGACACTAGAGGGGACAAGCATGGTTTGGCAACGTTAACCCAGGTTTTACTCAATTGTGGATGGTTCGACTTACGTTTGCGGGGCTCCCGACTAAGCTTCTTTAGGGCTTCCCTCCACAGCATCCGGAAAGCTGGGAAGTCACGCCCGATCAGGACTGGGACCGGGAGGTCCCAGATTACTCCCACCTCGACATTAAACGTGCCCTTAGTTGTGGTCAGTTTCACTACGGTGGTTGGATACTCTCGGGTATCTCCGTGGACACAAACCACCGGGACGGGATCGCCTTGAGCCGGGGACGTTGCCTCCAAAACTGCCTCCTGGACTAGGGTCCGAGCACTTCCTGAATCGAGCAAGGCTTCTAGGTCCCGTCGATTCACCTTTACGGGGCACGTTGGTCGCCGGTCCCTACTTTCGCCCAGGAGGGCAGCAAAGTGGACATGGGGGCCGCTGGCGGATTCCGCTGTGGGCATGGGCTCGTCTAGCCTTTCACACTGCCAGGAGATGTGGCCGAATTTGCCACAGCGATAGCACTGGCGGGGCTCTGGGTTCCGGAACGCTCGTGGCTGTCCAGGTGAACTACCGCCTCTGCTGGGTGGGTCCGAGTGAGGGTTGGCCAGGGCCGGACCTCTTTGGCGACGCACACTTGGCCGGGCCGGGACAGAAGCCACCGGCGCTTCACAGGGTGATTGGAGCATGTCCGAGGCCGCCTGGAACTGTTCTACGGCTTCTACCAACCCTGTGGCCGTTGTTAACTTTTGGTGGCCAATTATTTTTTTTGCCTCGTACGGTAGACCCCGTAGATACTTGTCCATAACCAGGGTTTCTATCATGTCCGCCGGGCTGTGTTTGTCCAGTTCCAACCACCTTTTCGCCACTCGTATCAACTCGTGCATTTGGGACCGGGGCGTCTCTCCGCTTAGGAAAGTCCAGTTATGAAACCGTTGGGCCATGCTAAATTTGGTGAGCCCCTGGCGACTCAAAATCTCCCCCTTTAACTGGTCGTAGTCGTGGGCAATATCAGCCTCTACATCTCGGATAGGAAAGGCGCCAGAAGTCCAACCCACTGTCTCTTTGGCCACCCTTCTCGAGTCGCCGTAGCTTCAAAGGCATGAAGGTAAGCTTCCACATCGTCGGTCACGCCAAGTTTAGGGATGTAATCAGCAGCCCTGGGCTTCGACTCTGGCCTCTGCCTGAGCTCCTGCTCCTTCAGTTCATTAGCCCTGATTTGCTGTGCCAACAGGGCACCGCTGATTTCCTGCTGCGCCCTCTGGCTCTCCAACAGCATCTGCATCAGTGGCTCCATTTTGGATTGGTGGCCTGGGGTTTGAAGTTCTGAAAAAAAAGTTGGGACAAGTCGTCAATATCTCCTATCTCAATCATCCGCACTTTGGCCCCAGTGCCCGCATTCTCCACCACCTGTAGTGTCACGGGCTGTCGCTAGGACAGGCTAGCCTGGGGCGGTGCAAAGAGAGAGATGAACACAGGCACGTCCAAGGGTATTTAACAAAAAGTCCAGGTTTATTTCCCATCCCACCAGCAAGGTAACATCCAAAAACAACAAAGTATCAAAAAAAAGGTCCAGTTAGGTAACACAAAACATCCCGGAGGAGAAAGTGGTTAATTAACCAAACAAAAACTCAATCCTGGTGAATCCAGGCTACGAGGTCCTCTCCCTTGTTGTCCTCTTCCAGGTGCTCGTGGGTTCACCTTCCGCTCTCCTTTCTCCTTCCCAGGTGCTCTCCCTTAAGTCTCCCAGCCCTGCCTCAATCAGGTGCCTTAAGCAGCTGCAGCTGGGTGAGCGGTGAGGCAGGCTGGGAGATGTAGTTTTTGCACTGGTGGCCACTCTGTAGCGTCCCTCCACTACCTGTCCCCTTGTGATGCCACAATGTATAATCGGACCGTACCAGGTCGCAAACTGCGAGCAATTAGGAGGTCATTTGTAATTTTCACCAGTGCTGTCTCTGTGCTGTGGTGTTTTCTAAATCCTGACTGAAACTCCTCAAATAAACTATTCTGATGTAGGAAGTCGCACAACTGATTTGCGACTACTTTCTCAAGGATCTTAGAGAGGAAGGGAAGGTTAGAGATCGGTCTGTAGTTAGCCAACACCTCTGGATTAAGAGTGGGCTTTTTCAGGAGAGGTTTAATTACAGCTACTTTGAAGGAATGTGGTACATGCCCTGTTAGCAAAGACACATTAACAATATCGAGCAGAGAGGTGCCAATTAAAAGGCAACACGTCTTTAAGCAGCCTCGTTGGGATGGGGTCTAAGAGACAGGTAGACGGTTTGGAAGTAGAAACCGTTGAGGACAATTGGTCTAGGTTAATGGGAGAAAAGCTATCCAAATATACACCAGGGCATACGGCCGTTTCCAAGGCAACTCCTCTTGATGACAGATCGGCAGTAGGTGAGGGCAAGAGATCATCAATCTTGCCTCTAATAGTTACAATCTTTTCATTGAAGAAGTTCATGAAGTCATTACTACTGAGGTCTATAGGAATACACGGCTCCACAGAGCTGTGACTCTGTCAGCCTGGCTACAGTGCTAAAGAGAACCCTGGCGTTCTTCTTATTTTTCTCTATTACTGATGAGTAATAAGCTGCTCTGGCATTACGGAGAGCCTTTTTATATGTTTTAAGGCTGTCTCGCCAAACTAAGCGTGATTCTTCCAGATTGGTGGAACGCCATATACTTTCGAGCTTTCGTGAAGTTTGCTTTAGGTCGCGGGTCTGAGGGTTATACCAGGGAGCAAACCTTCTTTGCCTCACTGTCTTTTTCTTCAGTGGGGCTATCAAGTCTAGTGTCATTCTCAGTGAGCCTGTAGCACTATCGACAATATGATCAATCTGGGACGGACTAAAGTCAGCACAGGAATCCTCAGTCACATTGAGACGTGGTATTGAATCAAATGCAGAAGGAATCGCTTCTTTAAATTTAGCTACAGCACTGTCAGTTAGACATCTGGTGTAGAAACTTTTGACTAATGGTGTACACTCCGGGAGTATGAACTTATGAGGTAATGGTCTGACAGAAGAGGGTTCTGTGGGAAGACCTCCAAATGCTCAATGTCAATGCCATATGCAAGAACAAGATCGAGGGTGGCCAAAGCAGTGAGTGGGTTTCTGTACTCTCTGACAAAAGCCAATCGAGTCCAACAATGAAATAAATGCAGTACTAAGGCAATCATTATCAATATCCACATGAATATTAAAATCTCCTACAATAATAACCTTATCAGTTTTAAGGACTAAACTTGATAAACACTCTGAAAATTCAGATATAAATTCTGAATATGGACCTGGTGGCCGATACAGTATAACAAATAGGATTGGCTGTAATGTTTTCCAGGTTGGATGTGAAAGACTAAACAAGGCTTTCAAATGAGTTGTAGTTTAGGATTCATTAATAGGCTTGAGTCAAAGATGGCTGCTACTCCGCCTCCTCGGCCCGTGCCTCGAGGAATGTGAGTATTAATATGACTAGGAGGAGTTGATTCATTTCGGCTGACATATTCTTCATGGCTTAGCCAGGTTTCAGTAAGACACAATAAATCAATGTGATTGTCTGATATTAAATCATTTACTAATACAGCTTTACATGACAGAGATCTAATATTTAGGAGTCCACATTTAATTATCCTGTTTTGTTGCTCTGTTGCAGTAGTGATGTTAATCTGTATGAGGTTATTTTGTATGACTCCTCTTCTGGTTACTTTTGATTTAATTAATTTAAGTGGCCGTGGGACAGACACAGTCTCTATAGAGTTAAGGTTAAGGGTGGGTAACTGCTCGGATGGAAGTGCAGAGAAGGGTGGAAGACTACAACTCTGCTTCTGCTTCCTGGTCTGAACTCTGGGTCATGGATTAAGTCCGTTAATCAACTTGGCCATGTTTGCAGAAATGAGACGCGCTCCATCCCAAGTGGGATGAATGCCGTCTCGACTCATCAGATCAGGCTTTCCCCAGAAAGTCTGCCAGTTATCTATGTAGCCCACATTGTTTGCTGGGCACCACCTGGTCAACTAGCGGTTGAATGACGACATGCGGCTATACATGTCATCATTGATCAGATTGGGGAGAGGGCCAGAGAAAACTACGGTGTCCGACATTGTCTTGGCATAAGCACACACCGATTCCACATTAATTTTAGTGACCTCCGACCGCCGCAGTCGGGAGTCATTACCGCCGGCGTGTATTATAATCTTACTGTAACTACGCTCATCTTTAGCCAGCAGTTTTAAACAAGATTCAATGTCGCCCGCTCTGGACCCCGGGATGCATATGACTTTGGTCCCTGGCTTCCCTATCTTCACGTTTCGGACTATGGAGCTACCTAAAACCAGAGTGGGTTTCTCAGCGGGTGCGTCGCTGAGTGGGGAAAACTTGTTCGAAACGTGAAGAGGTTGGCGGTGCTCAGTGGGCTTCTGGTTAGACTTAAAACCCCTTCGAACAGTCACACCAGCCATCCGGCTGCTCGGGGGCTGCCGGGGGACAGCTAACAGAGGCTAATGCTAAAGGCTCCGCAACGGCTATGGGGGGAGGCGGGCTAACTAGCGTAACTGTCTGAGCTTCGATGGTGCGGAGCCGTGCATCTAACCCACTTAGAACTGCCTCCAACCTAGTAAATTAACTACACTTGTTGCATGTACCGTTATCATTAAGGGAGGCAGAGGAATAGCTATACATGAGACACTCTGAGCAAGAGGGGGAGAAGAAGACATCGCGAGCTGCTAAGCTGGCAACCGGAAGTGATGCAATACGCTTACCGGAAGAGAGAGAGCGATGCGTTCAGGAACCTCACGAGATTCTAGTACAACAATGCTGCCGTGTGCCAGGTATGGGAAGCCGTCGGTCCTCTCCGCCCACATAAGCATAAGTATCCACTCTGCACGTATAGCATCCATTATGACTATACCAAAACCACAGACAAAGAAACAAATGATGTCATTTCTAGGAATGTGTTCCTATTGTCGTTCTGTCATGCCTAACTATTCTCATCTTGAAGCACCTTTGTCCTCCTTGATCCATGGAAAGAGTCTGACCTCGACTGACTGCATCACCTGGACCACCGAAGCAGAGACCGCTTTCACAGAAATGAAGAAAGCCTTGCCTGACCTCCAACATTTGGTCTCCCAGTTCCAAAGAAACCATTCACACAGACTGTGGATGAGAGATCAATGGCCTTGGGGATATTACAATCACATGGGGACAAACTACGTCCCGTTGCGTATTTCTCTGCTAAACTCGATCCAGTCGCAGCAGGCCTTCCCCAATGTCTTGGGGCAGTGGCAGCTGCAGAACGTGCACTCACTGCGTCTCGTGATATTGTGGGTTATGCACCTATAACACTCTTGTTTCCTCATTCTGTGTCACTGATTCTGCTTGAACAAAAATCATCAAATCTCTCAGCAGCCAGATATTTGAGATATCACACATGTCTATTGGATATGCCTAATGTCACTGTGAAACGCTGTAATGTCTTGAATCCTGCTTCTCTCATGCCTATTCCTGGCGATGGTGACCAGCATGACTGTATTGCTGACCTTCAAACACAGTGCACGCCCAGACCAGATTTACAGGACACACCGCTGGATAATGCCGATTTGGTCCTCTACGTTGCTGGTTCCACAGCATGAGATCCACAGACAGGTGACGATCATGTTGGTTACTCTGTTGTGTCTGATCTCTCTCTTGTCCATTCAGGAAGCCTCCCAGGTCATTTCTCAGCCCAAGCAGCTGAACTTGTTGCCCTTACTGAGGCTTGCAAATCTGCCTCCCACCAGCGGGTAACTATACACACCGATTCACGTGTTACGCATTTGGCGTAGTCCACGATTTTGGCGCACTCTGGAAACATCGCAATTTCCTGAAATCAGATGGTAAGCCTGTTCTCCATCATACACTGAGTTACTTGAGACCATTCTCTTACCAACTGCTATTGCTGTCTCCAAATGTGCGGCTCACACGTCCGGGTCTGATGACGTCTCTCGTGGCAACGCCCGCGCTGATACAGCTGCAAAACATGCTGCAGGCAAGAAAGCACCTGTTACTCAACTGTTGCATATTCCAGACTTGTCTCTTCCTGATTCACTTGAAGCTGTCCAAACTTTCGCTTCCAGAGACGAGAACCGAATCTGGTCATCTGCTGGAGCCCGGTTCACTGATGGCATTTGGATGGGGGAGGGTAAGCCCTGTTTACCAAAACATTTCTTTTCTCATTATGTGAAGTTGACACATGGGAGGGACCATGTGTCAAAAGGGAGTATGGTAAGTAGCATAAATGAAACATGGTTCACAAAGGATTTCACTATTTACGCACAAAAATGTTGTCAAGCTTGCGTAACTCAAATGGTCTGCACATGGTGCAGACCATTTGAACATCTGATGATGGACTTTGTAGAATTGTCTACATCAACAGGTTTCTGCAACCCTACCAGCCCTGCACACACTGTAGCCCGGCGACTACGTAGTGCTCAAGGACTTCAGGAGAAAGAGCTGGAAAGCGAAGCGCTGGCAAGGACCGTTCCAGATTCTACTGGCAACACACACGGCAGTGAAGGTCACCGAGAGAGCCACCTGCTGCGTCACCTCTGAGGGAGCACCAGTAGACACAGACGAAAAGTCTCCACCATGTGTCTATTATTGAGGGATAAATAGAGGCCTGCTGTAAGATACGTTCTGTGCTACCTCTATCCACGAGACACATCAACCTGCACGTTTTCCTGGAGCAGCGACAGATCAGAAAGAACTGTCCACTGACTGTTAAGCAAAGACAGTTTTAACCTTAGAAATTGTATTGATCTTTTGTTTATTATCTGCAAGTTTTAATCTTAGAAATTGTATTGATCTTTTGTTTATTATCTGCAAGTATTTTTCTGTACCAAACAATGCATGGCAAGGAGAACAAAAACTAAAATCACGTATTTTTAGCCTCTTAGCCTTAAAAAATCTGTTTTATAAAAGAAAAAAGTAAAGTAGTTCCAAAAGAGTGATAACACTGCCTTGAATTTCTCTGTGCTAACAGAGATAACCAATAAGACCAGATTGCTCGGGTGAATTCCATACAAATCTGGTTGGCTGTTTAAAACTTTTTTGTAGACATGGATGGGCCTCGGCCTAAACCATGGCATCCATTTCGCAAAGCATGTGGAATGCGAGGCACTCTTTCTACGATACTAATCCAAGCCCTTGTAGTGGTCCTACCATTTGTTTGGCTACAGGATTTTAACACGTCAAAAACAAAGATGCTAACAGCACCCTGACCGATGACTCTCCGACAGCCTACTCAACCAAATTAAACCATGACACACTCTCAAAGTAAACGATCAATTGACCACATGTTTCGTTCCAAGAGATTAGACGAACATCCCTTAATCCTCAAATTCATTGCAGGAGAAGATGGTACAGCTAGATTTGACCTATGCTCAGAAGAGACAGTAGTGCTCATGGAGCCCATGATTCACCTGCCAGATGGTCTAAAAGACCTGGTTTTATGTTACCAAATTGGAAACATTGCGTAGCTAACACAGGACCTGCTGATTGGGGTTATGGTACAGATAAAGACATGAAGAATCGGCTCAGCATAGTTAAAGGAAGTGTTGAGTTGTAGTGGATTTTATATACACTTGCAAATGTAAATAAGAGGGTTTTAAATTAATAAATAAAGAAAGTTATGATAATTAATAAGGGATTATTTTTTTTTCAGGGTTCCGGTTTTCCCCATGGAGTAGTAAGACGCAGAGTGAGACCGCGCTCCTAGTTATATCGCAAATTACCCACGGACAAACCCGAGATTTCGAGATCTACCAAAGAAAGAGCTATGAGTGGGAAAATAATTACCAGAAGCCATAAAGGAGAAGAAAAAATGCATAAAACTCGCAACTTGCAACATCGATGCAGATCACCGGCAAATTGAAACAGCTGATCCCGGAGACGTAATCAGGGCGATAAAAGAGCTAAACACTGATCTCAAAGGGGACAACGACTGCTTGAGACAGGAAATTAATCACATGGGACAAGGAATCAATCGACCGTGAAATTCACCGAGCTGAGTGCGGCGACGGGTGATGTTATGAACCCAAATACGACGGCGGCTGATGTTCCGACGTTTGTGGTATTTCCACAAGCCGCGGAGATAAACCATGCCCCCTTTTCACATCAAACGCGTCTGTGCATTGACTTTGCATGGGATCTCGACGCGCGTTTGGTGTGAACACAGCACAACTTGTCGGGCATCGAAACTCACGCGAGAAACGCGGTGCGAATATTTGCCTATCGTCATCAACTTCCAGGAGTTCACAACCAAAGACATGGTACTGAGAAAAGCTTGGATAAAGGGAAAAATCCAACTGAGTAACAGAACTCTCTACTTTGACCACGATTATGCGACTGAGATCGTCAAGAAGCTCCAGGGAATACAATGGAATAAAGAAAGCCTTAAAGGTAAAGGGGATTCGCTTTCGATCACCATACACGAATATCTGGATCCACTAGGATACAGGAACCCGAACATACGTCAGTGCACAAGAAGCGCAGAGGGAGCTGAAGAGACCCGGATTCTCCGTGAAAGAGCTGGAGACTACCGAAGGAGAGAGCAACCTGGAAACACGGCTTCGTGAGCTTCTGTGTTGGCAACAGGCACCGGGTCGCCGGGTGAAAGGACCAGCCGTGACACAGAGAGCGAGGGATAAACTCCAGGAGTTTCAGAGGGGACTCACCAACATGAATGGGATCTCAAGCCTCACGACCCGATATGATTGTTACAATTCTGAGACTCTAATTGGGCTACACTTGATTTGTATTTTGGCTTTATATTGATCACTATATATCTGGTAGCGACGGTATCACTTTTCCATGGAATACGTTGGGCACACAGGATGGTACAGGATTTGAACATCTGATGATGGACTTTGTAGAATTGTCTACATCAACAGGTTTCTGCAACCCTACCAGCCCTGCACACACTGTAGCCCGGCGACTACGTAGTGCTCAAGGACTTCAGGAGAAAGAGCTGGAAAGCGAAGCGCTGGCAAGGACCGTTCCAGATTCTACTGGCAACACACACGGCAGTGAAGGTCACCGAGAGAGCCACCTGCTGCGTCACCTCTGAGGGAGCACCAGTAGACACAGACGAAAAGTCTCCACCATGTGTCTATTATTGAGGGATAAATAGAGGCCTGCTGTAAGATACGTTCTGTGCTACCTCTATCCACGAGACACATCAACCTGCACGTTTTCCTGGAGCAGCGACAGATCAGAAAGAACTGTCCACTGACTGTTAAGCAAAGACAGTTTTAACCTTAGAAATTGTATTGATCTTTTGTTTATTATCTGCAAGTTTTAATCTTAGAAATTGTATTGATCTTTTGTTTATTATCTGCAAGTATTTTTCTGTACCAAACAATGCATGGCAAGGAGAACAAAAACTAAAATCACGTATTTTTAGCCTCTTAGCCTTAAAAAATCTGTTTTATAAAAGAAAAAAGTAAAGTAGTTCCAAAAGAGTGATAACACTGCCTTGAATTTCTCTGTGCTAACAGAGATAACCAATAAGACCAGATTGCTCGGGTGAATTCCATACAAATCTGGTTGGCTGTTTAAAACTTTTTTGTAGACATGGATGGGCCTCGGCCTAAACCATGGCATCCATTTCGCAAAGCATGTGGAATGCGAGGCACTCTTTCTACGATACTAATCCAAGCCCTTGTAGTGGTCCTACCATTTGTTTGGCTACAGGATTTTAACACGTCAAAAACAAAGATGCTAACAGCACCCTGACCGATGACTCTCCGACAGCCTACTCAACCAAATTAAACCATGACACACTCTCAAAGTAAACGATCAATTGACCACATGTTTCGTTCCAAGAGATTAGACGAACATCCCTTAATCCTCAAATTCATTGCAGGAGAAGATGGTACAGCTAGATTTGACCTATGCTCAGAAGAGACAGTAGTGCTCATGGAGCCCATGATTCACCTGCCAGATGGTCTAAAAGACCTGGTTTTATGTTACCAAATTGGAAACATTGCGTAGCTAACACAGGACCTGCTGATTGGGGTTATGGTACAGATAAAGACATGAAGAATCGGCTCAGCATAGTTAAAGGAAGTGTTGAGTTGTAGTGGATTTTATATACACTTGCAAATGTAAATAAGAGGGTTTTAAATTAATAAATAAAGAAAGTTATGATAATTAATAAGGGATTATTTTTTTTTCAGGGTTCCGGTTTTCCCCATGGAGTAGTAAGACGCAGAGTGAGACCGCGCTCCTAGTTATATCGCAAATTACCCACGGACAAACCCGAGATTTCGAGATCTACCAAAGAAAGAGCTATGAGTGGGAAAATAATTACCAGAAGCCATAAAGGAGAAGAAAAAATGCATAAAACTCGCAACTTGCAACATCGATGCAGATCACCGGCAAATTGAAACAGCTGATCCCGGAGACGTAATCAGGGCGATAAAAGAGCTAAACACTGATCTCAAAGGGGACAACGACTGCTTGAGACAGGAAATTAATCACATGGGACAAGGAATCAACGTCAAACTTGACAACCTGGTATCAGAAATACAGAGTTTGTCAGACCGAGTTGGAGAGGCGGAGACCCCATGTAGAACAGGTAGAGGGCTGGGCAGTGTAGGTGACAGGAGCGCTCTGCACCTGCCTGGATTAGCAAAGAGCCCTGCAGCAAAAACTAATGGACTTGGAGTCCCGGTCCAGGAGAAACAACATGCGCCTCTTTGGAGTGGCAGAGTGAGAGGAGGGAAACTCGCTACCACAGTACATCGTGAAACTCCTCAGAAGTGAGCTGCCAATACCACAAGACCTGGACCTGAGAATACAGCGGGCTTATGCTGTGTTCACACCAAACGCGGCACGAATTTTTCGCACGTCCGGATCCCATGTAAAATCAACGTACAGACGTGTTTGACGCAAATTCGCAAATCGGGCGTCGCACATTTTTCGCCCGAGTTGAAATATTTCAACTTTGGCGTAGGGCGTTAAAGTTCGCCTCGGGCGATAGCCAATCAGCGTTGAGATGCTCCGCCCGTCACTGTGGTTGAATCAGAAAAACATGGAGGACATCGTAGCGGTTTGTGGACCCCCAAGCTCTTTAATACAGCTACAGGTTAGCCTGAAGTAGCGCTGGAAGCGGCAGTCATACAGACGCAGTTCCTTGAGAAGACCGTGAAATTCACCGAGCTGAGTGCGGCGACGGGTGATGTTATGAACCCAAATACGACGGCGGCTGATGTTCCGACGTTTGTGGTATTTCCACAAGCCGCGGAGATAAACCATGCCCCCTTTTCACATCAAACGCGTCTGTGCATTGACTTTGCATGGGATCTCGACGCGCGTTTGGTGTGAACACAGCACAACTTGTCGGGCATCGAAACTCACGCGAGAAACGCGGTGCGAATATTTGCCTATCGTCATCAACTTCCAGGAGTTCACAACCAAAGACATGGTACTGAGAAAAGCTTGGATAAAGGGAAAAATCCAACTGAGTAACAGAACTCTCTACTTTGACCACGATTATGCGACTGAGATCGTCAAGAAGCTCCAGGGAATACAATGGAATAAAGAAAGCCTTAAAGGTAAAGGGGATTCGCTTTCGATCACCATACACGAATATCTGGATCCACTAGGATACAGGAACCCGAACATACGTCAGTGCACAAGAAGCGCAGAGGGAGCTGAAGAGACCCGGATTCTCCGTGAAAGAGCTGGAGACTACCGAAGGAGAGAGCAACCTGGAAACACGGCTTCGTGAGCTTCTGTGTTGGCAACAGGCACCGGGTCGCCGGGTGAAAGGACCAGCCGTGACACAGAGAGCGAGGGATAAACTCCAGGAGTTTCAGAGGGGACTCACCAACATGAATGGGATCTCAAGCCTCACGACCCGATATGATTGTTACAATTCTGAGACTCTAATTGGGCTACACTTGATTTGTATTTTGGCTTTATATTGATCACTATATATCTGGTAGCGACGGTATCACTTTTCCATGGAATACGTTGGGCACACAGGATGGTAGTTACTGCTTCTGAAGAACTTATCAACCATCCTCATTGCAGGGCCCTCTCATAATGAGAGGCAGTACCCTCGACCCACCAACAGGGTCACAGTCGAGGAGGAGCAAGAGCCTCCTTTACGTTTGGAGGTCTGTTTGTGTTTCATAGTCTTTGTTTTCGTTCAGATTTTGTTTTGGGAGGCAACAAGCTCATGTATTATTTGGTATATGTATGGTAGGGTCACATAACTTGAAAATGATCTCCTTAAATGTGAATGGCCTGAGTAACCCAGTGAAGGAGTAGAGTGTTAACAAAAATTAAAAAGGACAATACACAAGTCATATTTTTAAGAGACACACTTGGCAAAACAAGAACATGATAAGCTGAAAAAGTATGGGTACTTAAACTCTTATTTCAGCTCTTGTAAAAATACTCGAAGAAGAGCCATTCTGATTTCCAACTCTCTAAACTTTGAACTGATTAAAGAAAAAGGAGACAAAGAGGGCAGATACATAATTATCAAAGGAAGGATAGATAACATTTTGGTCGGATTTGTTAATATATATATATGCCCCTCCAGAGAGTGATCGACAATTCTTCAAATTACTATTTGATACAATAATTTCCCAAAGTGAAGGAATTTTAGTCTGTGCTGGAGATTGGAACACTATTCTAAACTAATGTATCGATACGACAAGTAAAAAAATATATAAATCCTATCGGTCAAAAGACCTCAATATTTTAATTAAAGAGACGGGTATGTTTGATGTTTGGAGGAACCTCAATGCACGAGAAAAAGACTTTACTCACTATACAGCTACTCATCAGGTGCACTCCAGATTAGACTACTTCCTAATGAACACTACAGACAGACACAGGGTGAAGGAGTGCTCAATAGGATCAGCGGATGTCTCAGATCCCAATGCAATTTATTTAACTATTTACTTCAATAACA
Organism: Cyclopterus lumpus; assembly: GCF_009769545.1. Classification (NCBI taxonomy): domain Eukaryota; kingdom Metazoa; phylum Chordata; class Actinopteri; order Perciformes; family Cyclopteridae; genus Cyclopterus; species Cyclopterus lumpus. The sequence continues at coordinate 10,420,844 of NC_046970.1, read as the reverse complement.
GACCGAAGAGTACATTATGGAGACTAAATATTAGTATTTTTAAAAAAGAGACAGTTGTGAATGAAATTAGGAAAGAAATTAGCAACAGCATAAAAGATAACAAGAGTGGCAGGGTAGACCCAACTATCATGTGGGACACGGTTAAAGCAATAATGAGAGGGAGACTAATCTCTAGAACGGCATACTTAAATAAGATGAAGAGGACAAAACACGACGAATTACAGAAAGCATTGAGAAAACTAGAGGAACAACAACCAACAGATAGGGACAAAGGAGTGACAAACCAGATAAAAGAATTAAAAAAACAAATGGAAAATACCCTGAATGATGATATAGAAAAGAAATTGAGATTCACAAAACAAACTTTTTATGAATCGGGCCTGAAAGCAACTAAATTGTTAGCAGCACGCCTAAAGAAACAAAAAAGTATCAATATAATACACAAGATCAGATACCCCTCAACTAATGAAATAACCTACGAACCAGAAGAAATTCAGAAAACTTTTAAAGATTACTACGAAACCTTATATTCACAGCCTAAGATGTTCAATGAAGATACCATTAAGCAATATTTGTCATTTGTCATCGATCTTCCCTCCATAGGAAAAATACATCACAAATAAAGAATTGGACTTGGAGATTAGTAAATTGAAAACAAATAAATGCCCAGGGACGGTTTCCCAAATGAGTGGTACAAAATCTTTAAAGAAGACTTAGGCCCTGTATTGTGTTGGGTTGTAGTGGATTTTATATGCACTTGCACATGTTAATAAGAAGTTTATGTTTTAAATTAATACATAAAGAAAGATATGATCATTAATTTGGGATATTATGAGGAATATTCTGGAGGAATGTATTATGAAACATAAGAGATGATCACTGTTTTATTATTCTGTTTTAATGACAAATGTAATGATTAACTGTATGATGCATGAGAATGAATGAATGTTTTATTGTTTAGACAATAGTTCAAATGGATGCCGATTGAAACCTAATGTGTTGCTTTTATTCTGAAGGCAGGGTAGTGGGTTTTATTCTGAAGGGGAACTTCCTGTCCTTGACCGGAAGTGTGAGCTTTGACCTCGCCAGCTTATCAATTGGCTTAGCGAACAGAACTGCGGCATTCCTTTGAACTGACCAATAGAACTAACCCTTAGGTGTGAATTCATTTGCATGACCATACTAACGACCGAGCATTTGTTCTGGGGAGACATGGTTCTACTGGTCTGGAGACTCGAGACAGCCCCGGTCTGGTGCTCCTTAGGAGCTGCAGTCCGTCTGTGGAGAGTTCTTCCTTTCTGGCCTCACGATCATGAACGCTACATGAGTATTATCTTTGCCGTTAAATATTGTTAAACTTGAACTCATTGAATCCTGAATTTCCTGCGGCCACGGGACCCGGAGCTTTGAACACAAATCTTACAATTGCTAGAATCCTTAAATTGGACACTCCCGTGGCCCCTCCATCCTGGAAAGAGGCGCTGATATCGGTCATCCCGAAAGAAGGTAAGAATAAAGAATGCTGTGAATCATATCGCCCAATCTCTATATTGAATGTAGATTATAAACTGTTTACATCTATAATCTCTAAAAGATTGGAACACTTTCTTCCCGAATTAATAAATGAAGATCAGACAGGTTTTATAAAAGGTCAGCAAACACAGGATAACATTAGACGAACCCTACAAATTATAAAACAGGCTAATAAACAACAACTAAGTGCAGCTCTGGTCAGCCTTGACGCTGAAAAGGCATTCAATAGAGTCAGTTGGTCTTTTCTGTATAAAGTGCTAGAAAGGCTAGATTTTAACAATCAAATCATTAGGTGCATACAATCTTTATATAGAGACCCAACCGCTAGAATAAAGATCAATGGCCATCTGTCTGGTAGTTTTAAGCTGTCTAGAGGCACTTGCCAGGGTTGCTGCCTTAGCCCCTCCCTCTTTGCAATATTCATAGAGCCTTTGGCTCAAGCCATTAGACAAAAGAAAGAGGTGAAAGGGATCAATATATCAAATGAGGAGCATATAATAGGACTCTTCGCAGATGACATTATCACTTACCTACAAAATCCCAACTCCTCAATTCCAAAACTTATGACAATTTTGGCTGACTATGGTCGGATGTCAGGATATAAACTGAATATCACAAAAACACAAGTACTCTCTCTTAATTACACACCGAGCGAGGCAATTAGGCAGAAATATAAACTACAGTGCGAAGCAAAATCATTAAAATATCTGGGAGCGTTAATTACTCAAGAAACGAACAAATTATATGAAACAAATTACAATATAATTAACGATAGGATACAGAAAGATATATCAAAATGGTCCACTCTAGCATTGGATTTTAGCTCAAGAATTGAGGTGGTGAAAATGAACATACTGCCAAGGTTGCTCTACCTCTTCTTATCACTTCCAGTCAGAATCCCAGAATCTCAATATACAACATGGAACAAACAGATATCCCGGTTTATCTGGGCAGGAGCAAGGCCAAGGGTCAAGCTTAAAACACTCCAAATTGACAAGCAGAACAGAGGCCTAGCATTACCAAATCTCAAAGAATATTATTACGCGGCCCAATTGAGATATATTGTATATTGGTGCTCCCCGGAGTATCAAGCTGGATGGAAACATATTGAACTAGAAAATTCCCCCCCCGGGAAATTTAGATGGTGTGGCTTTCGCCGAGAGGCGTCCGGAGGCTCGCGGGCGTCGACGTCGCCAAGAGAGACGCCGCCGAAACGGCGTCGTCGTCGGAGAGGAAAGACCGAGCCGAACGCGCCGATATATCGGATATCTTTGTGGAGTAAATATAACCGGAGTTACCATGAAGCTCTTTCACCGCCGATCGCTCTATAAAAGACGTTTGATGCGCACGTGACGTTTTAGTGAGGGGGGGAGAGAGAGTTCTACCAAACAATTTAAAACATTGTAAAGAAAAACACGATCAAATCACCAAAATAGTTTTATCGTTAGAGAGGAAAGACTGAGCCGAACGCGCCGATATATCGGATATCTTTGTGGAGTAAATATAACTTGAGTTACTGTGAAGCTCTTTCTCCACTGATCGCTGTATAAAAGAGAGTTCTACCAAACAATTTAAAACATTGTAAAGAAAAACACGATCGAATCACCAAAATAGTATTATCATTAGAGAGGAAAGACTGAGCCGAACGCACCGATATATTGGATATATCGGTGGAGTAAATATAACTGTAGTTACTATGAAGCTCTTTCAGAGCTGATGTCTTTGTGTGGACGCGCGCACACACGCACGATGTGTGTGTATGCACGCGCGCGCACACCGTGTGTGTATGTGCGCACGTGCACGCGCACGAGCGCTGTGGCTGTGTTACTGTACAAAGACATGCACCCAAATCTATCTTCCTCTCTGAACTGCACTGAGAACACGTGTGTGTGTGTGTGTGTGTGTGTGTGTGTGTGTGTTTGGCGCGAGGATGAGACATGCAGATACTTTTCTCCCCTTCATCGACTAAGCTGTGTATTTAGCCTGTCGAAATGTTGCATTTAAAAGAAAGCCATAACTCTGAGCCCTTAAATGTGGACATTCTGGGCGGTTAAGGTACATCAACTTAAACATCAAACAGACAGCCAATCACACGTCGACTATCGGAAGACTCGAATCGGATTCGTTGTCGTGTTCATTTCTCACCAGCAACAGGAGACGCAACAGAATCAACTTTGTTGTCAAAGATTAAATAAAAAAAGTAATTAATTACATGACTTACCTGATAACAAGCTGCCGTTTGCTGTCAACAACGAGAGACAAGTGACGTTGAGAAATAAAACAAGTACCGTAACTTTTGAAACGGACGGGCACTAAGACCTGGGGAGGCTGCTGTGCAAAGTAACTTCCTGCTGTGTGTGTGTTATTGGACACAGACACGCAGCAAAATCTCTGCAAATCAAAATCAAATCACCAAAATAGTATTATCATTAGAGAGGAAAGACTGAGCCGAACGCGCCGATATATTGGATATCTTGGTGGATTAAATATAACATGAGTTACTGTGAAGCTTTCTCATCTGATCGCACGCACACACCTGCGCTGTGTCATTAACACAAACAGACACGCAGCGCGCACTAATGAGAACACCTGTGTGTGTGATTTTGACAGACGTTTGGCGCGAGCATGAGACACGCTCACGTTTCTCTCTTTCTCTCCGTCACTAAGCTGTGTATTTCAAGAGAAATAGCCTGTCGAAATGTTGCATTTAAAAGAAAACCATAACTCTGAGCCCTTAAATGTGGACATTCTGGGCGGCTCAAGGCCTTTGCGAACGTGTACATGCCCTTAAATGTGTTTTTGGGCTTAGATATGATGCCTTACGAACAGTTTACAAAATGCTACCACTTAGCTAAAGAAAGAAAATCTGCCTCTGTTTTATAATGGGAGCGGATGGGCTGACTTGTGGACTTGCTCGCTCGTTGAGGGTTCTCCTGACAAATGTGGAAAACTTTGTGGATTCTATCGACACATTTATGCATCGACACAATATTCCCTACATTTTGATGCATAAATTGTGTACATAGAGTGCCGACTGTGAGACTTGTGGCAAATTACGTTTTATTTTTTCTGAGTTTGGAAGGCTGCTCTCCCCTCTGTTTTGCAGCTGCTTCACTCTGTAGCTCAGCATGCTACCCCACATACACACTAATAGTAAAAGCCTAAAAAGAGCTCAGAGTCTTCGAAACTCAAAAAAAGATTGCGTCTAAACTGTACTAGTTATGAAAAAATGTCCAATTAGGCAAATAAGCTCCATCCTTTTGTCAACATTTAAAAATTAAAATCATTTCTCTACCTTAATGTATGGTTACACAGTGTGGGCACAAAATTAATGTAGCTTAGCGGCTACCTTTCCCGTAGCCCCATTCATATGGATGGGACAATTTCTCGCCGTTTTTTGGCGTTTTGGGGGCTAAGCGCCGGTTCGATCTCTTAGTCTTATAATAGCTCACGATTCCCGATCAGGCCGCACGTTTTGATGTATTTTTTATGCATCTGCGAGCTACGCTTTGGGATCCTTAGTGGTCCAATCTTTTTTTCTCATAGGGTTATGTTTTTTTGGTTGTTTTTCACAGTTTTCCGAGAAACGGACGGGTCGATCTTTCCGCTGATTAAACCCGCACGATTCCCGATCAAGCCGCACGGTTTGATGTATTTTTTATGCAGATCCGTCCAGCGGTTCGAGCTCTAGGCTCGACCAAAGTTTTGGCGGAAGAGGGAGATTTGGAAGAATAATAATAAGCCCGCCGGATTACATACGTTGTGGCTCTTGCTCCGCAAAGCCACACCGAATTAAATCTGGGCCAATCTCAACCCCAGGCCAGACTAGGAGGAAAAGATTATACTGACCAAAAGGGAGATAATTCCATTTTAGAAGTAACATTGGATATCTGGAAGGAGATAGTCAAGAAATACAAATTGGAAGGATGCAGTAAGCTTTTGATCTGGCCCTCTATGACCCCCAGGTTTAGACCTGGACAGACAGATAGTACTTTTGTTCGCTGGAGAGAAAGAGGAATAACTGCAGTATGTACACTTATAGAGGGAAACACTTTTAAAACTTTTGATAAACTAAAAAGAGAATTTAATTTAGGAAACAGGGACCTCTTCAGATATTTACAGCTAAGACACTTCTACGATACAGAAATTAAAAAAGGAATATCATCAGAAAGTAATGAAGTGATCGAAGTATTGACAGGTGCCTACAAACAAACCCCCTCAAAGTTGGTCTCCAAACTGTACAGTAGTTTACAAAAACGAATCGGAAGTAACACACTATATGTAAAACTGAAATGGGAAGTAGAACTGAACATTAAATTGTCGAATAGTGATTGGCATTCCATGTGTACAACGCAACAGACTTCCACTAGTTCTAGAAAATGGAGGGAATTTGGGTGGAATAACCTAATCCGCTTTTTTATTACACCATACACAAAATATAAACAATTAGGTATAAAGCAACCATGTTGGAGAGAGTGTGGGCAGATGAATGCCAACCACTCACATTTTTTGGTCATGCTCAAAACTCCAAACATACTGGGACCAAGTCATTCAGACTCTGGAGGAGATCTTAAGCTATAAGATCCCCAGGGACCCACAGATCGTTTATATGGGACTAATACATGGTGATCTAATTCATAAGAAAGACAATTATCTATATAAAATCTTGATACTAGCAGCTAAAAAGGCCATCACAAGGAACTGGATTAAAAGTGACCCCCCCAAGCCAAGGACAGTGACTGGACATCGTGGAGGAAATACATAAAATGGAAAAAATTACTCATTTACTAAGGTTAAAATCAGGGACCCATGAGCAGCGCTTGGAGAAGTGGATAGCATTCAAGATATTAAGTGACCAGAAATGAATGATCCCAAATAGTGTAAAGAGCGATTGTTGACCCCCTATTGTTTTTCATTTTCTTCTTTTTTCTATTTATTTATTTTAATCTTATTTTTTGTCATTTACAATTTTTTGTCATTTACAATGTTTTGTCGCAATCTTTGTTACTCTAAAAAAAATCTATAAATAAAAAGTTTATAAAAAAATATTTTATGAATTATGAGGAATAATCGGAAGAATGTGTATTAAGAAAGCATAGAAAGTATGATCACTGTATTATTAACTGTAATTTGGATTGTAAGATGTTTTATGGTTGTCCTAATAATAGGCTGACTCAAGTATGAATGAAATGTATTGCTTCTGGTGATATAGTAGGTTTCTCTGGAGAGATCGTTAAAAACAGCTGTTTCCGAGTGGAAGAATCTTTTATTCTGAAGAGCTCCGAAAACTGGAAGTATGAAACAGCTGGCGAGCTCTCTGCGTAAACCTCCCCTCTTTTCACCCGGTCAGTGTAGCATGCTGTGATAATGAAGATATTTGCATGTATGTCACTTCTAACCAATGGGAGCTTAGCTCAACAAATGGACTGCGGTTTAAAACTTGTTGTGAGACGCGAATTTGGTCTCTTACGGAGTTGCACCAGACAGGAACCTGTTGGCTACGTCAGGAGCGCTCAGCCGAGAGTATGAGGAAGCGGAATGACGTAAGCGCGTCCGGGCCGGACCATATGTACTGATGACTCGTTTGTTAAATTAAATACTGATTATTATATATCTCTGGCTTCGGGACTTCTTCTTCCAAGCACCAGGCAGCTCGAGATTCCTTTGAACTTAACAGAAGCAAGCCACATGACTGTCCAAAACATGTGTAACCCAGGGGTCTCAAACCGATATTTTGTGGCCCCCTACTTGACATCAAAGTTTAGTGTTAGTGCGGCCCGCTCGTTTTTCTCACACGCACGATTTTCGGACAGTACGCGAAACCCCCTCCAGAGAACGGCCAGTGTTACGGTTTAAGAAGCGACCGTGTTAACCGCATCCGAAAGTAGTTTACGGTTACGCTCCAGCCTAAGTGCGTGACATCCAGCCCCACATAATTCGACGTGCATGGCGTAAGTGCAGCTTTCGATTTTCAAACACTTTCATCGGATTGAAATCCGTGAAATGTCACCGGAGAACGGCCACTCAACGCGGAAGTACCCAGCACAAATGGCTCATGGACTGAGCTTTTCTTGTTGATGTCACACAGGAGCTGAATCTACAAGGCAGCTTGTCAGTGCTGCTTGGAAACGTCATAGCATTCTTCACACAATGTGTTATGGAAAGCCCAGCTCTCTCAGATAAACCTCTGCCATTTCCCTTTCAGGATCTGTAGTGTTGTCGTGTTTCCTGTTTTATTTTGAAGTCCTTGTCTCTCGTGTCCTCTGTTTCTCTGCACTTCCTGTCCCTGTGATTGTCTGCCCTGTCCCTGATTGTTTCCTCCCGTGTCCAATCACCTGCACCAGCTCTCTGTATTTAAGTCCTGTTCATGTCATTCCCCTTAGTTGGTTCGTCTTGTCTAGATCATTGAAGATCATGTGTGTGAGCCTGTTTTGTTTGTTTTTGAATCCTGTTAAATCCTGTTGAGCAATAAAGTTGCCTTTTCGAGTGTTGACGGCATTTGGGTCCAGTTACCTGCAGCTGCGCACATAACATTTCCAGCATGCAACGCACTAATAATAATATATCCTTTATTGATCCCTGTAAATTCTTCTCTGCATTTGACCCATCCTTAGTTAGTAAGGAGCAGTGGGCTGCAGTGAAGCGCCCCGGGAGCAACTGGGGGGTTCAGTGTCTTGCTCAAGGACACTTCAACATGAAACTATGGGGAAAGCGGGGATCGAACTGGAGACCTTGTGGTTACGGGACTCTCCCCACTGAGCTACAGCCAACTAATGTATGCACAACATTCAGTGGTGAGAAGTATGCTGATGCCATTGTAAAGCTACAGGAGGAATTTGATCACAAGTTTGCAGACTTCAAGATACATAGAGACACTTTTCAAATGTTTGCTGACCTTGTCCTTCGATGTGGAAGATGCCCTCCTGTGCTTCAGATGGAGCTCATGGACCTGCAGTGCAACTCTGAACTCAAAGCCAAGTTCAGGGAGGTGAGTGGGCAAGCAGACAAGCCCCCACCTTCCCTGAGCTTTCCAGGATGTTCAAGCTGACCATGTGCCTTTCTGGAAGTACATATCTGTGTGAAAAGCTCTTCTTCCAACATGAACTTTAATAAGTCAAAGTACAGGTCCAAACTCACTGATGAGCATCTTCAAGCCAGACTGAGGGTCTCAACTGCTTCCTCCCTCAAGCCCAATGTGGCTCAGCTGTGTGAGAGGAAGCACTGCGAGGTCTGTGGCAGCAAGGAGTAGACAAGTGCCTTCTTTATTTCTTATAATCCTTTGTATCAGCAGTCTTTTATTACATAGGTTTGAACTTATTAAGACTTCGACTTAAATCAACTCTTCTGCTTTGATCCTGGTTTGATTTCTATAACAGTACAGATTGTAAAGCCCTATGAGGCAAATTCGTGATTTTGGGCTATACAAAATAAACTGAATTTAATTTAATTAAACTAATGCACAAAGTAATGGGATCTGTTAAGTAATCCTAGATTACCAACTAGATGAAAATAAGAAATCTAAAAGTAGCTATGTCCACGCTCAGTGCTGAAGCAGGAAGTAGTGCAATGCTTTTTTGACACAGCAAGTTCAGGGTAGTGGATGGGTATGCTATACTCTTGGCTTTGATCCTGAAGATTTGAGTGTGCGTCAACTCTCCTACTGTAGCAACACTGCTTAAAAGCCAGTGAAAAGTGTGTAGGTAGATTACACTGAACAGAGGATAATATTCGCAGTGAAAGTAGTAGCAGTGATATTACAAAATGCTGTGTAGTATTTTAGTTTCTGATATCCCATTTAATCTTCTCACCTGTACCTTAGCAACATGCCCCGAGCAGGGGACAAACAATGATTTATTTATTAATTTAACAGTTTCAATATTACGTATTCTTTATAATGTCATCACCGGCTGTCAGACTGCACAACCAACACTGCTCCAAGCGCACCACACATACCGAAAACTGACAAATATTGACTTATTTATTAATTAATGTGCAATATAAATCCAATGTATACACAGTGCAATATCAATAATCTCTTCAATCCACTTTGCAAAAATAATATTAATTAAAGCTGCAAGCAGCGATGTGCTGGTCCTCGTTCCTCCTCCACGTCGGGGGTACTGGCTGGATGCCGGCTCAAGCGGCCCAGGAGTGTCATACGACCGTCGCATGACACTCCCGTCGGAGTAAGCGTCTGTGAGTTAGCCGTTTTTTCCTGCATGGAGCGATGCTGGAAATTATACTATACTGCAAACAGTCCACCACTTGCTGTATCCATTGTATGGCACGAGACAACATAATACATTTGAAGGGGATCTGATAAAATCCTTCTAGGGATCTGATTAATCTGTGAGGAGAAGGGTATAAAAAGGGTATATGGATGTCTTCAGGGTCAGTATGTCAAGACATATGAGAAATATGGAGCAGATTAGATAATGCATGGCCTGTTATGTGCAGCTCGACAGGACAGGACCCAAACGCCGTCAACGATGGAAAAGCAACTTTTATTGCTAAACAGGATTCCAAAACAGGATTCCAAAAAACCAGGATACAAAACATGCACAAAAGATCTTCCACGATCTAGACAAGACGAACCGACAAAGGGGAATGACATGAACAGGACTTAAATACAGAGGGCTGGTGCAGGTGATTGGACACAGGAGGAAACAATCAGGAACAGGGCAGACAATCACAGGGACAGGAAGTGAAGAGAAACAGAGGACACGAGAGACAAGGACTTCAAAATAAGACGGGAAACACGAAACAACACTACAGATCCTGACATAACCCCCCCCTCAAGGGGCGGATTCCAGACGACCCAACACAGTCCCCCAGGGTGGGTGGAGGGGAGCCGGAGGCGGGACCAAAAGCCTGGCAGAAGAAGTCCGGGGGACGGGCCGGAGGACGACCACCAGGAGGACTGACCTGCTCCGGAGGACGGGCAGGAGGACGGCCACCAGAAGGACTGACCTGCTCCGGAGGACGGGCAGGAGGACGACCACCAGGAGGACTGACCTGCTCCGGGGGATGGGTAGAAGGGCGACCACCAGGCGGACGGAAGGGCTCTGGGGGACGGGCTGAAGGACGGCCACCAGGCGGACGGGCTGAAGGACTGCCACCAGGCAGATAGACCTGCTCCGGGGGACGGGCAGGAGGATGGCCACCAGGCACATAGACCTGCTCCAGGGAACGGGCAGAAGGGCGACCACCAGGCGGACGGGCTGAAGGACTGCCACCAGGCAGATAGACCTGCTCCGGGGGACGGGCAGAAGGGCGACCACCAGGTGAACAGACGGGCTCCGGGGGAACCCCAGGAACAGAAGCCGGAAGCGGCCATGGTGGCGACCGAACACAGGGAGCCTGAGTCGGCCGGGGCGGCGACGTGACCCGGGGAACCGGGGTCTGCCGGGGCGGCGACGTGACCCGGGGAACCGGGGGCGGCCGGGGCGCCGACGGGACACGGGGAGCTGGGATCGGCCGGGGCGCCGACGGGACACGGGGAGCTGGGATCGGCCGGGGCGCCGACGGGACACGAGGAGCTGGGGTCGGACGGGTCGCCGACGGGACACGAGGAGCTGGGGTCGGCCGGGGTGCCGACGGGACACAGGGAGCTGGGGTCGGCCGGGGCGCCGACGGGACACGAGGAGCTGGGATCGGCTGGGGCGCCGACAGGACACGAGGAGCGGGGGTCAGCCGGGGCGCCGACAGGACACGGGGAGCTGGAGTCGGCCGGGGCGCCGACAGGACACGAGGAGCTGGGATCGGCCGAGGCGCCGACGGGACAGGAGGAGCTGGGGTCGGCCGGGGCGCCGACGGAACACGAGGAGCTGGGGTCGGCCGGGGCGCCGACGGGACACGAGGAGCTGGGATCGGCCGGGGCGCCGACAGGACACGAGGAGCTGGGATCGGCCGGGGCGCCGACGGGACACGGGGAGCTGGAGTCGGCCGGGGCGACGGGACAGCATCGGCAGGAACCGGCGGGGACTGCGGCCGAAGCAGGACCCTGTCTAACGCCTGGAGGGACTCCATCATGTCCCGGAAAGCGTCCTGGGACAAGGCAAAGGAAGCAAGGGCCGGCCGGAAGTCCAATAGGTCCCAGGAAGTTGGGGTTGGCCGGAACACGGAGGCGGCAACAGGAACAGGCGAGGGCTGCAGCACGGAGGCGACTGCGGGAACCGGAGTAGTCTGCGGCACAGAGGCGGCAGCCGGAACCCTCCACCGACGCGGTCCGGAGGTTTGCGCCCCCCACTCCGGGGCTGGGCCTGGGTGACCTCTGCCCCTGGGGCTACGAGGCCCCCCATAAGCCAAACGGGTCCCGTTGAAGGGGTCTGGTGCCGAGACCCTATGGGGGTTGTAGTTCCCCTTCTGGAGGCTACGAGGGCCCCCATAGGCCAAGCGGGTCCCTTCGAAGGGGTTTGGTGTCGAGACCCTATGGGGGTTGTAGTTCCCCTTCTGGAGGCTACGAGGGCCCCCATAGGCCAAGCGGGTCCCTTCGAAGGGGTTGTAGGCTGGGTCCATTCTTGGTCGGTTCGTTCTGTTATGTGCAGCTCGACAGGACAGGACCCAAACGCCGTCAACGATGGAAAAGCAACTTTTATTGCTAAACAGGATTCCAAAACAGGATTCCAAAAAACCAGGATACAAAACATGCACAAAAGATCTTCCACGATCTAGACAAGACGAACCGACAAAGGGGAATGACATGAACAGGACTTAAATACAGAGGGCTGGTGCAGGTGATTGGACACAGGAGGAAACAATCAGGAACAGGGCAGACAATCACAGGGACAGGAAGTGAAGAGAAACAGAGGACACGAGAGACAAGGACTTCAAAATAAGACGGGAAACACGAAACAACACTACAGATCCTGACATGGCCCAGTTAAAACAACTTATAATTGCAGCATTATTAATGGTGTCCAAGGTGCTGAAAAGCCTGGACACAGGTTCAAGTTTCAGTTGGGCCAAAGCCACACGTCTATGAAGAAGGTTGCTTGTAGACTAGTTTAGACGCGAGTGTGCAATAGACAGATGCAATGTCCAGGATTTAACGTGAAAGGTCATTTATTTCTAATGTTGTATGTTTTCCAACACAAACCAAATGATAAGTTCCCTTACAAAACCCATTTGTCTGTTCCAAATAATGAAATAAATCAAAACATTCGTTGTGATACTGTCTGTTCTCACAAGGTCAAAAACTGTGTTCTTCTGCGAGTCTAGCAACTAATTAAATTAAATATGTCTTTACTGTTCACTATAATGATTCACATATTAATGAGACATGTAGATATTAGTCCATGAAATATATGTATTAACCACAACAGGGAAAGTAAATATTGAACACAGAGCTTATAGTGCAAGGTCACACAAACACAAATATCTAAAACCATAAAAATTAGAAAAGATATATACATGCATACATTTGACATATTGTGAGATCTGATGTGTTGTTGTTGGGTGCAGCATGCTGTTTGGGTCCGTACAGGAGTTGATAAGGAGAGCAGCATCGTCCTGGTCCACAAGCTTGAGCATGTCCTTCATCCCACGGTGTTCATTGAGCAGGTTGTCAATAGCTGCCTTCATGGGGGTCTCACATCTCGTAAAAAAGAAAACTGCAACATATCCATTACCCTCCTAATAAAAATAAATATGATTGAAATTCAGTTCCTACCAACTAATCCTGAAGTCTCGTCCATTACTTTGTCTGTTTGATGGTTACCTGGATCTGTCTGGGGCCCGGGAGTCTTACTGGGATTCATTCCACAGAGGGCATGGATTAAACTGAAACAGCTTGAGTGGTGCCATTGAGGATGACTGGGCAGTGGCTGTGCTGCTTTGGAGGATGTGGGGCAGAGTCTTTGTCCTGTGCTGGTCCCAGTCCACAGGAACTTGGCAGCAACTAGGCTCAATGTACTGCAGGCCAAACTTCTCTCCAGTGTCTACTAGAGAAATGAAAATCTGGACACGGGACGTGTCCCAACACCTGTTCGGAGACTGCGTTGAGCTGGGCCATTAATGCAGGATCAGAGATAGCTGGGAGGTGAACACCTGTCTGCTTCAAGTCCATAGGCTGCTTCTAGTCCACCATGCCACCCCAGTCATCCCCTGAACTTAAAACGGCTCTAGGGAATCTTGTGTTCTAGTGACCCACTGCTCCTGGTGGAAGTGATATCCCTCCTCCTGGGATGTGCCTCTGATGGGGATCATATTTTGACAATACACAAACACTATTGTTAGTAAAGGTAGAATATATCTTTGTTTTACCTGATTTTATCAGACAAATCCAATGAAACAGATTGTTTCTAAGATTAGTATATAAAGAATATACTTCATACACATGTGTTTATGTTGGACTCGGTTAATACTCTATAGGATTTAACCTATGCAGGGGCAGCAACATGACACACTTCAAATACATGCAATCAGGTGTTGGTAACACAGCAGTTTTACATTTATATGTTTTCATCCATATAAGAAAACAAAGACTGATACATACCCTCATCAGAACACCAAAAGACAAACATGACCAGAACATGGTCTTCATGTGGGTAAGAATTCATGGTCCAGTTGTCTGGCAGATTATGAGGATGATGCATAAACAGCTGTTAAACACAAACAAAACAATATCATATATGCTGAATAGAATACAGGATTAATAGCAAATCGGATGAATTGTAAATTATTTTGAATCTTCAGCTAGTAGAGACAAAGAAATAAAAGACACCAGATGTTTACTCACAGCTCTGCACATGTTGAAGGAGAGACACTCAGCATCTCTCTCCAGCTCTTCATCTTCATCCATCCATTGTTTTCATACCAGATATTAATAATAGTCTCTATGGAAAGCAGGACATAGCAGGTTAGTACAGCAGACTAACATCTGATATAATGTGTGTACATTAAGTGCCTGTCTTTCTGTATGCCTGGGTTTGTTGAGCCACACTATTTACATTTTAATGGCAGACCCCTCCATGCCGTCAGAATATGATTATACTATGTAATAAACAACTTCATCACATTCTGGTGTTCTCTGATTTTAAAAGTTCTTGTAAAAATAAATATATTAATACCACTATATTGTGTAAATACTCTTTAACCAGTAGAAGTTAAAGAGTATTTAACTTATACTTATTAGAATCCTGCATTTAAAATAAATGACTCAAGTAGAAGTACTAAAGTTTTGCATCAAAACAAACATTAAGTACCCAAAGTATAAGTACTCACTACTCGATTTAATATGCTGCTGGTAGTTTAATCTGTTGAATTATAACCTTAATCTGCTAAGTAACAAGTAACTCATTGTCTCAAATAAATGTGGAGCAGTTAATATACATATTACAACTACAAGTAATATTCAGCGTGACGTGATTAAAAAGAAACATTGGGACAGTCTGTTCATAGTTTGCTATTCTTTCACTGTGTGTATGTGTCATAATATCCACAGTATTGATTGTTTATGCTGACTGACGTCCAGTAGAAAACACTATCATATATATTTTAATCGACAGTCACGTCAACATGTACTTCCGGGGTCACGTTTACACCGGATGTTAGCGTTAGCGAGTTCGCTAGCGTTAGCTTCAACACATAACACGGTGTTAAACTTGTTACGGTATTCGTGGCTTGCCGGCGTTTACTCGCTACGCCGGCTGCATTTGCCGTGTAACGTCACGTGACACCGGACGAGAAGAAAGATGAACACAAACATACATATAAAGGTAACTTACATTTGACTGGCAGTGGACATGATCTTGTCTGAAGATCCGTGCTGTTGTGACGCCCGCAGCGATACGCCGATTCGGCCATTCGACTTCCGTATAAGATGCTTCGTTTTTTGGCTTATAAGATGATTTGTTGTTTGGCTTTCCCCTGCCTAGTTTTTCATTAAACTGGGTTTGTCTTTCTGCTCGTAGCAGTGCTAGAACATAGACTTGAAATGTTGACTCCATTGTTTTTTCCAAATCAAGCATTACTTTATGGTTTGACCACAAAACAGAGTGCAGGTGGGGCGAGAGGAGTTGGACTTTGATTATTGGCTGTCAAACAAAGTTAATGTTAAAATGTTTCTATGCTCAGATGTCGACTATATCATCTGGCCAGAGAGCTTTTTTGTTGCTGCGGTTTACATTCCTTTTGATGCAAATACAAATAAATGCAAAAGCTCTATAACAAGTGTAGACAACATCATGTACATGTCATGTAAATCAAATTGTTTATCACATAATACTGACTTCCTATTGCCAGTAGGTGGCGCTTTGACTGAGTGAAAATAAGCTTGTCAATATCAGGACACAGATTGGCTTGCAAAGCTGTGCTATCTGGCAGATATATTCAGCGAACTGAATGTGTCTCTGCAGGGCAAGGACACATTCAAACGTAACTTAACTTAGCACACACATTTAAAGTCAAAGATGTAGTTACCTGTTATGTTTCTAATGCTTCAGAATGGCAACATGGCTCGATAGCGCCCCCTACAAATATAAATTTAAGCATCCCCAGCAATACGTTTCACCTACATTTATAAAACTTGGTAGGCATATGTAAAACATCTTGGGACCATGCTCTAAATGGTACCGGAAGTCATCCATTTTGATTTTTGTGTGACTTTTCCATTAATTCTTGTGTATTTCTTGCCACTATATGTTACTGAACTCCTGATGAAGGGAATTTATCGGA
Organism: Cyclopterus lumpus; assembly: GCF_009769545.1. Lineage (NCBI taxonomy): Eukaryota > Metazoa > Chordata > Actinopteri > Perciformes > Cyclopteridae > Cyclopterus > Cyclopterus lumpus. Next base: position 10,404,635 of record NC_046970.1, on the reverse strand, counting down.
TGCACTTCAAATGTATTACAGTGGATACAGCAAGTGGTGGACTGTTTGCAAAGTATAATTTCCAGCAAAAATCGTCTAACTCATAGACGCTTACTCCGACGGTCGCAGATATATGTGCAAGTTTATATAAAATCCACTCCAACTCTACAGCTCCCAGGACTCCTTAGTGGACTGTAGACTGGTGCTCAGGAGGATGAGGGGGTTACTGATGGACATGTGGGAAGACTATGGATCCAGCTGCACTCTCTGTAAGCTTAAGCCTCACTTCAAAGTCCATCTCCCCATGCAGAGGCCTTGGACAGCCCTTGTTGAAATGCACAGATCTTAAAGAAAAAACCTAGGGAATCCGCTGTAGATCAATCTTGCTAAGCCGTGCCATGGACGAATACCGATGTTCATTAAGACGGCAAATGCTCTCCAAGGTCACTTGAATCTCATCTAAGACAGTGAACAGCGAACCATTAGATAAAATCTGAGAAGTGTGCAAAATGAACAGCAGAGGTAAGCCTATCAAACCTCAAAACGGCCTTCTAGGGGTGATTAAACTACAGGCCATCTGGACACCAAGGTCCCATTATGGAACTGACGATTAGAGAAGAAAATAAATTAAATAAGCCTGAGCTGCGTCACATAAAACAAGACAAACAATAATTTCTGCTGATTTGGGACTACTGTAACATGTTCGTTTCTGACATTCACCTCAAATGTTTTTAATAGTTTTTTTCTTTTAAAGCTGCTGGATAGCAATATAAAGCTGACAATCACTAAAAGCCTCAATAAATAGTTTATAGCACAACATCAGCATAAATTAGCGTTGTTATCATCCTGTGTGCCACGCTGTTCGCTTATATTTATTATCCTTTATCCTGACATGAATAATAGCGCCTGTTCACTTCCTACCAAAATGTAGTCGTATATCTATGGCTCAAATTAAGGAACCCTGTTGAATATGGTTTGCTGTTGTATCTCATTAAATCTGCATCAACAAGCCATGTGATTATCAATATTCATAACAGGATTCAAGGGCACATTAGCCTGTATTAAGAGACACAAGGTCTGTTAGGCCTCATCGCGGTGTCCCCACAGGAATGTGGAGTTGTTTTATCAAAGGTGACAGGCAATTAAATCATCACAGAGTTGTGCTTTTTGTGGGATTCAAACTGATGTTATACAGACAGATACAGAAATTATGTGAGCTTTGAAATCACAAAACCGTATAAAAATCTATAACGATGAAAATAAAATAATTAAAACGTTGCTTTCAGCTGATATGAGATCATACAAACAACTCAATATATCAAGCATAAAGACTAATGTGTGTTACTGTATATGGTTCTAGGATGCTTGCAGTGTTACTTGGGACAATATAGTATAGTTAAGGCCGCTATAGTGTTGAAATTGTATGCGGTTTTAACAACTTTCCTATCATTTCTGGTAGAGACCTGTCAATTACCAGTGAGCCCCATCCTAAAGCATACGCTGCTTAGTGGTCTATTTGACTCTAAATCAGGGGTGGGCAAACTACGGCCAGTGGTCCGTATACGGCCCGTTGGGCTTTTTAATCCAGCCCGCCGAGTATTATGATTCTAAGAAATTATAGTAAAGACTGCTGTAACGCTTCTCCGTTGCGGACTTGAGTTTCAAATTTTAAAAGTCATTTTAAAAGTCATTGTGGCCCCTGAGCCAAAATGTTTGCCCACCCCTGCTCTAAATGGACCATAATTTACTAAATTAACATCATGCTGTATTGAAGAAGACTTGAAACCATAAACTCATGTTTATAATGTTTACTGAGGTGATAATCAAGTGAGTCATTTTTTCATAGATTTCTATACAACCGGACTTCTTTTTATAACCAGAGGTGTCACCCTCTGATGAATCTCAACTGTGAAATGGGTGGGACCATACTATTATAAGTCAACAAAATTAATTAATCACACTGTTACAAACTGTTTATAAAAATAAAAAGCACTTGATATGTGTAAAGTTGCTTAATATTTTTTTTTTAAAAGAGTGAAAACGAGAAGGTCAAGGCAGAGGACATGGTCTAACCAGTCTCTTGCCTCTCAAGGCTTTCCACAGGCAACATTTGTACTATCACACCGCTCTGCACAGAATGAGCCACAAACCCCATCTATACCAGGCAAAATGGATAACACGCCTCCCTTTTCAGTGCACTGTGTACAAAGTGATGCGGTATAAAATGCTAAAAAATAAAACTGCGGTGTTGGCCATCCATCTTCAGCGGTTCATTTCTTCCCTCCCCCTCCTGCCTTTCGGCACTCTTGATGTTGGAGCCATCTCTTCCCGAGGCCCTTAGACAATAGCCCTGGGAGCATCCCACTGGATAACTGCCACGGCACGCCGAAGCCAGACATAAATAATCTCCCGGTGATAACCAAGCAATCTAACAGCCCTGGGGATCCAGAAACACTATTAGGAAAGCAATGGAATAAAACCAGGGCTGGCATGTAATAGGGTGGTGACACAGGGACCCGGGGGTTGGACAGATACATGCCCGTCACCAACAGTGAGTTTGCTGACAGAAGATGAACAGACACCACTAAAACTCTTCACGGCATGCTGGATTTTTAAACTGTCCTGACCAAGAAGTATCTATACTTTTGGTATATTTATCATTGAACAGTGAAATCCATTCATTGACAACTATTTTGCTGTAAAGAACTAACTTTTTTTAATATGTTGTAATGTTTTTAGTGTGAATGTATTCCCTCTATACTCCTCTGTTCCTATATTATATATATATATATATATATATATATATATATATATATATATATATATATATATATATATATATAACTTCGTCGTAAAGAGGATCCTATTGTTTTTCTAAGAATTATTATTATTCTCTAGCAATGGAAGTGTTTTTGGGGCCTTTATCATATCCCAAAAGTTGTTAAATTTGACATGCATATCAGGACTGGTGAACATTTTTATATTTTAGAGGTCTCACATTTGGGTATAAAGAAATTTCTCTATAGCGCCCCCTTGAGGCAAAAAGCCCATGTTTTTGCTAACAATGACCGATTGACTTGAAATGTGGTACACATGTCCACTTGGACCTGGGTCCTATTTCTCGTACGTGGCTCAACAAAGTCGATCAAATGTCCTATTAGCGAGCTAAAATTAACAAGATGATTGACATCAGGCTATCCCGGTTTCTCAAAGGCTGATCCGCACTCAAACCATCTCGTTAATTTGAGACAGACGTCAGTTCACAGGATAGTTGCGCGTGCCCCTCCGACTTCAAAAAGGGGAAGTGTCGATCACAGAAACCATGATTTACTAACAGCACAAAGGCAAATAAACTCAAAGGAAGAGACTATTTTTCTCCGCTGAAGAGCAGGAGATGATCATGAATGTATGAGGAATTCCAGACCATAATGAGTTGGTGGTAAGTTGGTAGTAGGTTGTCGCAGAGCTGTCGTGAGCGGTGGTGAGCTGGTTCAGATGGCGGGGGAGCCGGCTAGGAAAAAAACTGTAGTGAGGGTGAACTGGGAACATATTGGCTGAGGATCCTGTCCGGGTGGTCTACAACTCCCACCTCCGGAGGAACGTCTCACACATCCCGAGAGGTTGGGGACATGGAATCCGAGTGGACCATGTTCAAAGCCTCTATTGTGGACGTGGCCGCTAGGATCTGTGGTCGGAAGGTCATTGGTGCCTGTTGTGGCGGGGAAGCCGTCAAGCTGAAGAAGAATGCCTTTTGGGCCTGGTTGGCCCAGGGGTCTCCCGAAGCAGCTGACAGGTACCGGCAGGCCAGAAGGGCTGCAGCTGCGGTGGTCATGGATGCTAAAACTCTGCATGGGAGGAGTTCGTTGAGGCCATGGAGAAGGACTTTCAGTTGGCCTCAAGGAGGTTCTGGCAAACCATCTGACGGCTCAGGAAGGGAAAGCAGAGCCTACCCCAGGCTGTTTTCAGGGGGCGGGGAGCTGACGCGGACAGGGGACATCGTCAGAGCACTTTGAGGAACGCCTAAACCCGGCCAACATATCCTCCGGAGAGGGAGCAGCACCTGGGGGGTGTGGGGAATATCACACCCACATCCCTGGCGGAGGCCGCTAAGGTTGTCAAAAAAGCTCCTTTGAGGCAAGGCCCCGGGGGTGATTGAGAGTTTGCCTAACCGGCCTACAAGTGCTTTGTGGACTTGGAGAAAGCTTTCGACCGGGTCTCTTTGGGGTTTTTGTGGGGTGTGCTGCGGGAGTATGGGGTGCCGTTGCAACGGGCTATCCAAGTCCGGCTCTGTTTGCATTTTCGGCATTAAGTCAGGCACGTTACTGGTGGGTGTTGGCGGGGTCCGCCAGGGCTACCCTTTATCACCAGTCCTGGATATCCAGGATATCTAGGCGCAACCGGGAGGTGGAGAACGTCAAGTTTGGTGGTCCTGGGATCCCCTATCTGCTGTTTGCAGATGATGTGGTCCTGTCCTCGGACCATGACCTCCAGCATTCACTGGGGCGTTTTGCAGCCGAGTGTGAAGCAGCATCTCCAAATCTGAGGCCATGGTGCTCTGCCAGAAATCAGTGGATTGCTCCCTCCAGGTGGGGATAGAGTGCCTACCCCGACCGAATGAGTTGAAGTATCTTGGGGGTCTTGTTCGAGTGAGGGTAAGATGGAGCGGGAGATCGACAGGCGGATCGGTGCATCTGCAGCAGTAGAACAGGCGCTGCACCGGACCGTCTTGATGAAGAGGGAGCTGGGCCGGAAGGCGAAGCCCTCAATTTACTGGTCTGTCTACATTCCAACCCTCACCTATCCGGGGAGAGGGATCCTCCTCTGTTGCTCTCCTGAAGGTTTCTTCCCTTTTTTCCCTGCGAAAGGTTATTTTTGGGAAGTTTTTCCTGATCCAATGTATGTGTACAGATTGTAAAGCCCTCTGAGGCAAATTTGGGATATTGGGCTATACAAAATAAACTGAATTGAATTGGTAGCACTTAAATGGCTCTTACTGATAGCACTGATAGCCACTATGCGAGCATCGGAAAGGAAATGGCGAAAATCCAAACACGCCGACGACCTGCTCGCCTATCAACTCTTCTCTCCTCCTTCTCTGCCTCTATCTCTGCAGCCAAAAGTCTGTTCTACCAATCCAGAATCGAATCCTCTTTGGCTAACCCCAAAAAGCTCTTCTCTATTTTTCCAACCTCCTTGACCCCCCTGGTCCCCCCCTCCCTCCACCCTTCTACCAAGCCACTTTGTTGACTACTTCACAAAAAAGATAGATGACAGACGCTCCTCTTTTACTAATCCATCTTCTATAACTACACCTCCATTAACTTCATCTTCTTCCCCCTCGCTTTCCTCTTTCACCCTCCTGTCTCCTAATCAAGTTCTTACCTTGGTAACCTCTGCCCGCCCAACCACCTGCCCCCTTGACCCCATCCAGTCTCCCATTCTCCAGTCTATTGCTCCTAACCTTCTTCCCTTTCTCACCCATCTTATTAACACCTCCCTCTCAACCGGCTGTTTCCCTAACTCTCTGAAGGAACCCACTCTCGACCCGTCTGAAGTCAATAACTACAGACCTGTCTCTCTCCTCCCCTTCCTTTCCAAAACTCTAGAGCGAGCTATCTTTAACCAAGTCTCCTCATATCTCCACAGCAACAACCTTCTTGACCCTCACCAGTCTGGATTCAAGGCAGGCCGCTCAACAGAGACTGCCCTCCTTGCTGTCGCTGAGCAGCTTCACACTGCTAGAGCAGCCTCTCTCTCATCTGTCCTTATCCTTCTAGACCTTTCCGCTGCCTTTGACACAGTGAACCACCAGATCCTTATTTCCTCCCTCCAGGACCTGGGTATCTCAGGCACCGCACTCTCACTCTTCTCATCCTACCTCACCGACCGCACTTATCGGGTAACCTGTAGAGGATCTGTGTCTGAGCCTTGTCCTCTCACTACTGGGGTCCCTCGGGGCTCAATCCTTGGTCCTCTTCTCTTCTCTCTGTACACCAACTCTCTCGGCTCTGTCATTCGCTCGCATGGCTTCTCCTACCATAGCTACGCTGACGACACTCAATTGATCCTCTCGTTTCCCCAATCTGAAACACAGGTAGCAGCACGAATCTCTGCCTGTCTGACCGACATCTCTCAGTGGATGTCCGCACACCACCTAAAAATTAACCCGGACAAGACTGAATGTCTCCTCCTTCCAGGAAAAGGCTCTCCCACCCACGACCTGACTATTAACTTCAACAACTCAGTGTTTACTCCGACTCCGACTGCCAGGAACCTCGGTGTGACACTCGAGACAGTCAACTCTCCCTGACTGCCAACATTACCGCAACAGCACACTCCTGTAGGTACATGCTGTACAACATCAGTCACGGCTAGACTACTGTAACTCCCTCCTGGCAGGTCTACCTGCTAATGCCATTCGACCGCTACAGCTAATCCAGAATGCAGCTGCTCGGCTTGTCTTCAACCTCCCGAAATTTACCCACACTACTCCGCTCCTCCGCGACCTTCACTGGTTACCGGTGGCCGCCCGCATCCGCTTCAAAACATTGGTACTTGCGTACCGTGCTGCGAACAGATCGGGTCCGGTCTACATCCAGGACATGGTCAAACCGTACACCCCACCTCGCTCACGTCGCTCGGTTTCTGCCAATCGGCTTGTAGCTCCGTCACTTCGAGCTAAACACTCTACGAAGTCACGACTGTTTGCTGTGCTGGCTCCTCATTGGTGGAATGAGCTTCCCATTGACATCAGGACAGCAGAAAGTCTCTACATCTTCCGTCGCAAACTAAAAACACATCTTTTTCGACTATACCTTGAATAGGGAAGGTAGCGCTGTAGTAGCACTTTGGTAGCACTTAAATAGCTCTTACTGATGGCAGTTTGTAGTTTAACTTTATTGAAGAAATTGTACTTGCTTGATTCTTGTTCTGAGTTTGGACTCATGGTTTAATGCCCTTAATGTAAGTCGCTTTGGATAAAAGGGTCAGCTAAATGACATGTAATGTAATGTTGTAGCATCCAAAGAAAAGCAAATTAATTCAACATCAGCTGTCTGCAACACTTAATTCTCACCAAAGTACAAACAAAACAATCTAAGAACCAACAATTTAGAATGGAATCAATCACTTTTACCCATTTAATCTACTAATACACTTTGACTTTCAATTAATTTCCCCACCTGTGATTTATTTCTCTCTGCTACTACAGCTTCAGACAAATGATGGGTGTTATAGATGTGGTTAATGGGTGATGCCATTGTCCAGGTATAGAGTGTTACAGTTGTATACAAGCCATGTGTCGTCAAATTATGATTGGCAATGCCTTAATCCACAGGTGTCAAACACAAGGCCCGCAAGCCGAATCCGGCCCGCCATGCCATTTTGTGGCCCGCGATGACTTGAAAGACATATGATCACCTTTTCTTAAAAAGATTTGAGAAAGTGCCTTCTGTTCACTCTACTTCATGCTGCATTCACACCAAAAGAGAAGCGAATTCTCGCGTTGCTTTACACGTGTGAGTTTACTCTGAATATTTGTGATCATTCACTTCATTTGCGCTAGAAGCGCCGGAGAGGAGGCGTGGCTTATCGCCATGAAAACAGTTCATTACCGCCATCCACCATGGAAGAAATAACCACTATTTCTACTTTGTATGTGTTGTGGAAGTCCCACACATTTCAGAACATCAAGCCCTCGTGTCTGGGTTCATAATATTAATGCTATATTATACATAATATTATCCGTAGCCACACACAGCTTCTCCAGAAACTGCGTCTGGATGACGGCCGCTTCCAGACAGATAGTCTCTGATTCAACAACAGTATGACGTCAGCGATGTCAGGCGGAGCATCTCAACGCTGATTGGCTTTAACGACATGCGACACAACAATGTTTCGCTTGAGTATAAAAATTGACTGAGGCGCAATCTTTGCGTCAAGTCATTCACGCGCCAGCTGAAATGACGAGTTAATCACATACTGTGCATCGACTTTGTATTAAAAAACATCCCCAGTTCTCCCATTATGAATTCCTCCAGACTCAGGTCTATGTCAGTGTTACACTAAGGTTGAAGTGAGTGTTGCTTAATAAGGTAATCAGAAGAAAAGTTAATGTTGTATACTTGAATCTTTCTTGCATTTTGTTTAATTTACTTTGAGTTGGTGGATAAAAGCTACTCCTCAAGACACTGATTTGTTTCCATAGTGCATTGTTGGCCATAAGTTACATCTTTTGAGGGTTTTTAAAACTACTTCTCACTACTTTTTTATTTCATGTTTTTTAAAAGTCTGAAGTTACTGAATAGTTATATATGTTGTATTATATTGTGTCCTTAAGATGCACTTTTTGTTTTTTAATTGACTGTGAAAGGGAATATGTATAGCTAGTTTTGTTAGTGCATACTGTGATATTCTGAACTCAGGTTCAAACTGCACCATCTTTTCATTAAATCAATTTGAAAATGTTCCTCGAGGATGAAGGTGGGTCCCGCAGCCAGACCAGTTGAGAACCACTGACCCAGACCACATCTGTCACACATATTTACACTTATTTGTTGGACCAGTTACTGTATGTCCTTCTCAACTGTGTCAAAAAAAGCTTTGAACAAAGTTAATGTAATAACGTGCGGTTGATCTTTGATAGATGTGGTTATAACACATATGATTCTTATATTAGAGAAATTTGCTTATATATATATATATATATATATATATATATATATATATATTTATACATTTATATAAATGCATGTACAATATTTGTACACTTGAATAAACAATAATCAAATACAACAATATGGTCGGGAGTAGTTACAATTGTAGAGTGTTACAGTTACAACCGGCCCTTTGAGGGCAGCCATGATGCTGATATGGCCCACAGTGAAAATTTGTTTGGCACCCCTGCCTTAATCCCAAAGGGTTATAATTTAAGCAGAAAATAAGGTATGTGGTTCACACAAGGTTTATTGTCTTAATTCATTATAAACTAAATACAGATTTATTTTCCTAAGAGTATGCCCTTTTGAAATTAATCATTAGTTCATGACAGAAAATTCCATCTTCACTGAGTTACTTCAGCATTTTGTATGAACGTATTTACTTTTACAACATAACTAACTTTTTTTTGATATAACCTAATTTAAAGTGATCTTCAGTTGTGAGGAACAAGTGAATCACCTTTCCATCTGTGTAGATTCTGTTTTTCTATTTCTGCGAGTATAACCATATTACTGTAATGTGGGAGTGTTTAATTCTCATAATAGCTGCAGGCACCTCAGACAGCCGCAGTAGTCGACGGGTCATTTAACTCAAGACGGGACATATCCCTGAAAATGAACTCCATTCAGCAACATTGCAGAACAGATGGAGGCACAAAGTAAACAGTTTGTTTTTTTAAAAACAAAAAAAAAAAGGACAAAGAAGATATCCAACCATGTCTACAGTGTTGTTTTTTTCCAGTGAGGACTCTAAGCTTTTATAAAGTAATCTGACAACACTTGCATCAGAGGAAGCTATTTGACATGCAAATGGTCTATTAATCTAAATATATCTACATTAGTGTGGATATGTTTGAAGCTCATGGAGAAAATCTATTTTGCAGTGTTCCTCTTGGGCATTTTCTATATGGTTAGAGGCCTTGTCACAACATCGCCTTTAGCTCACATCAGGCCTGAAGTATTCTCCAAACTATGTAGTTAAGTAGAATCCTCTTCAAGAAGGTCATGATTATATCCCCCTCACAGAGCTCTTCTATCATCCAGGCTGCCCTGGGCAACTACAGACACAGGCAGCTCTAAATGGTGCTGAGAGGTACCTTAAAGGATGAGAGATAAAATAACTAATCCATGTTAACAGTTTAGCAGATTTGTAAGGTTTTTTACCAAAGAAGCACTCATTTGCTTTATTTACAAACACCTCATTCATTGAGGATAGGCTGTCCGGTTTCATGGATCACAATGCAAAATCAACATTTTGCATTGTGATGACACAAGTCATCTCGAGGCATGTTAGCTCTGTGAAGCTATACTGTAGGCATGTTAGCCTGCCAACATGTTCGCATTGACATTGCCAAGATGTGATTGTTAGCAGGTATAATATAGTAATAATTTTATTATAATAAAAGGTGTACCAGTCCGGTTTTAGGGAGTGGAGTCAGCAGGAAGAGTAGAGGGTGGTGGGGAAGCTGTAACAGTTCCTAATTTCGTGCCACCATCTCGCTCTTGGGGACTGTTGTGACGAGCTGCAGCGATGCGCTCGGCCGACCAGAGGGAGGGGATGGAAAGCGTGGAGCGGGCCAGGAGCAAACAAACCCTCCGCGGAAGGCTCTGTGGATGCAACGGGGCCGAGGAAGGATGGAGACGAGACGAACGGAGGAGCAGAGAAGCCGTTGAGCCCGAAGAGCTGCGAGGTGGAACACTGCAGAACCATGCCAGCCGGGGAGGATGCAATCGCCAACCACGGACCGGACCACGGGAGCACCAGGACCGCTGAGAGGCGACCAGCCTCAGAGCAACAGCATGGAGCAGGGAGTCGGCAGGCTCGCCGGCAGCCGCCAGCCAGCAAGAGACCGTCGGCCAGCCAGCAAGAGACTGTCGGCTAGCCGGCCGACGCCAGTTGTCCAGGATTGTCCAGGCGGCAGCGGTGGAGAGCATCCAGCAGGGAGTCGGCTGGCTCGTTGGTAGCCGCCGGCCAGCAAGAGACTGTCGGCTAGCCAGCCAACGCCAGTTGACGATGCACTGTCGATTTGTATGATACGGAGTGGGGTCAGTGTAACTCAACCTGCATCATTGAAAGTATTTATTTCTTCAGAGGCTTTACAGACTAAAAAGTCCCCTGCACAGTAAATTCCAGCTGTGTTTATATATATATATATATATATATATATATATATATATACACATATTCGTATGAAGAGATTGTATCCATTTGCAGCATGTATACAAACACAGTCTTTGGGTCTGCATCATAGCACAGGGATACTATCAAATCCTTTAATTATCACAATTTAATTCTTGCCAGTATTTTTGTGTCATTAATTAACTTCATATAAATGAGCTAATTCGTAGGTGGCAATACCTCTGAAACATTGTTTCGGAGCCATATGTTGGCAACACGCATAAAATCACTTCATTTGGACTTTTGGCAAGGATTGTGTTGTTTTAGTGTAAATGATGTGTGACCGCATACAAACACATAATAATATAATTATAATTACTATGCATTGTTTGCATATCTGCAACAAACAAGACCAAGGGCAGATAGGAAGGTGGGAACTCACTGCGCCTTTTCTTCCCATATCTAGAAAAATTTACACAACAAACAATCATACCACAGTCTTCATGTAGCATGATACCCTGAGATTAAAGTTATGCAGAAAAAACAGTGCCAATATATGGACGTTAAATTCCAATTCAATTAGATGCAGTACATGAAGTGTAAGAGAAATGAAGATTTATAGAGTAAGGCAATTACCCTAAGCCTGGTGCAGCAGCCCTTATTTAGCTGAATGTAAGCTTGCCTTGCTTGGAGGAGCACTAATTACTGAAGCTTATAGGAGGCTTACACTAATCTTGATTGAATTTTTGAGTGTTATGGGAGATCTCACCATCAAACTTTTTTTCCACCGACAAAAGAGTAACTTTTAAAGGCAATGTTTTCAAACAGGTTTAACCTACAGAGTGTTCAAACAAATCCAGCTGCATAATTTACATAAAGTCACCTGCTATATTTCAAGAAAAAGCTAACAAAAGATGAGTCCATGATATCACAACAAGCAGCAGTCTGAGAATGTGAGCAGTGCTGAATATTGACAGGTTTAATGACTGACTGGGTTTATTACTCTGTATAGAGTGAATATAAATGTGTGAATCACGATGGTTTGGAGCAAAAATGTAACTCAAACATTCCTGATACATTCCTGCACACAAAAATAAAAGAACCAATTAACCATTGCAGACAATACTTGTAGCTCCACCAGTTTAACTCTAGGACCACCAAGACAGTCTGAGATGGCATTTGGGTTTTTATAATGCAATTAACTCATACCACATGATTACCAAATACGTTTTGAGATTAGAGCTGTCACACAGTTAGGAATATATCTCATGATTGGTTAGTCAGTTAGGAGCATAGCCAAGACACAGGCACACAAGTCAGTCACACAGCCTCTGATTGGTCCACAAGTCAGGAACACAGGCTCTAATTGGAAGACAAGTCAGGAACACAGGCTCTGATTGGTCGACAGACTCAACCCAAGGCAAGAGGAATTGCTAGCGGATCAACAATATGCTTGTTCCATATGAGCCAGTCCTGCACAGAATCGATCACCGGCGATTGCCAAGCAATGCTTAAGATTACATTAGTGTCCGACTTGATCCCGATTTGGTCTGACGTCATGAACACGTGGTGAACGATAACCTCACAAGAGCGAAGCAGCGTAGATTCTGCCGCCAGGTTTGACAGTTGATCTGCTCTAAGATTTGACCACAAACACCACATTTCGTAGACAATCCTTATTTTATGTAGTTGTAATATTTAACGCTCAATTGTTGGCTATTGGACTGAGATTTCATCGAAAGACATATCATGTGTGGTTGATAACAAAGCATATGTATACAACACATATCAAAACATGCAGCAAAGTGTTTTACAGGCAGACATAAAAAGTATAAAAGATAGCATACAATGCAGATGCATGAACATTTCCACATGAATACATCCGAACGAAGTCTGTAGCCTACCAATCAGATCTAACAGGATTAACTATTTATGTTTATTCTTTGAAGGCATCTGAAAACTTGGCCGCAGTTTTTTGTCAATGCCCCCTGCTGTTAACGCCTGCACTTGTCCACTTTCCAGGCGTATCGCAGTTCATGTTTTTTTTACCACACACTTGAACTCGTCCTTCATATTTTCATATACACATGAGTGTGTATGGCACGGAATGTTAAGATCTAGAGCAGGCCTGGCCAACCCGCGGCTCGCGAGCCTCATGCGGCTCTTTAACTAGTTTCATGCGGCTCTTCAGGAGCTGTCACATGACATGCGTCAAAAATGCTTGGCTGGCGCTGTCATTCACTCCCCCTACAGCTAGATGGCACACTGACCATGTAAGCCTGTTTGAGTGACGTCAAACGAGCGACGAGAGAATCTTTGGTGTGACATCATTTGTGTTGTAAACAATTTCCGTCAAGTTACCTCTTGAAATGGCAGGGAAAAAAAGCACAGCCAAACGAAAATATGAAGAAGAACACAGGACGTTTTTGCCAGAGTGGGAGAGTTTATATTTTTTTGTTAAACGTAATGGCAAGCCGATCTGCCTTATATGTCACGCAGCATTAGCGCATTTCAAAGCTTCAAATCTTCAGCGTCACTTCAGCTCACTCCACCCTAACATCGAACAGGAATTTCCAAAAGGGACTGAACTTCGCAAGAACAAGTTGGTCGCTTTGAAAAGCCAGGCAGAAAAGCAGGTGCAGTTTTTCCAAAAATTTACGAAACACTCGGAGACCGTAACGCTTGCATCATATCAGCTGGCTTGGAACATAGCACGGGCTAAAAAGCCATACAACGAAGGGGACTTCATTAAAAAATGCCTCATTGACGCCTTTGAAATCTTGGCTCCAGGAGACGACAAACTAAAACGGAGCGTATCAGACGTTCAACTGTCCCGCCACAGTGTTAAACGCAGAATATCGGATATTAATACAGCTGTTGAATCACAGTTGCACTCTGACCTTCAAGCATGTGAGTATTTTAGTGTGGCATTGGATGAGAGTTGTGACATACAAGACAAGCCTCAGTTGGCAATAGTTGCACGGTCTGTGTCAAATGAATGTATGATCAAAGAAGAACTCCTTGATATTGTGACATTAAAAGACAGAACCTGTGGCATAGATGTGAAAGAAGCAATGATGGCTGCGTTTGCAAAAGCAAATCTGCCCATACCGAAACTAACTGCAATAGCCACGGATGGAGCGCCAGCCATGATCGGATCCGTGAACGGGCTTGTGGGGCTGTGCAAAGCTGATCAAACATTTCCCGACTTTTGGAATTTCCACTGCATCATCCACAGGGAGCAACTCGTGTCTAAATCATTGAATTTAAACAACGTCATGAAGCCTGTGATGGAAATCGTCAACTACATCCGCACACATGCGCTTAACCACAGGCAATTCAGGAATCTCATCGCTGAGCTGGACCAAGGGCTTCCAGGTGACCTGCCGCTGCACTGCACTGTGAGGTGGCTGTCAAAAAGCAAGGTATTCTCTCGCTTCTTTGAGCTTTTGGATGCTGTGAAACTGTTCATGGAAGAGAAGGACAAGGACTATCCCGAGCTCTCAGACCTTGAGTGGATTATGGATCTGGCATTTTCAGTCGACATGCTGTGTCACTTGGACAGACTGAACCTGACCCTGCAGGGTAAGTTGAAAATGCTGCCTGACCTGGTGCAAAGTGTGTTTGCGTTTGTCAACAAACTAAAGCTGTTCGAGGCGCATATTCAAAAGGGAGATTTAACACATTTTCATACTCTGCTAAAAGCCAGTGAGCAAGTCACCAGCGCTCTGTCTCTCAATTGTCACTCTTTTTAAACCATGCCCTGGTGTAAAAATTTAGGGATTCTTGTGCTGGTCCTCACATGTGTCGATGGAATCCACAATGTTTCCCACATTTGTCAGGAGAAGCCTTAACGAGGGACCAAGTCCACCTCTCTGCCCCATCCGACTCCATTCTACAACCGAGCCACATTTTCTTTTTTGAAAGAAGTGAGAGCACTTTGTAAACTGTGATTAAGCCGTCATATCTAAACCCAAAAACACATTTAAGGACATGTACACGTTCACAAAAGCCTTGAGCCTGTCCTAACGTCCACACTTTTCTGATCAGAGTTATGGTTTTCTGTGACATTCCACATTTAGTTGTTGTGGTTCTTTTTCATGAAATACCAGATTAGTCAGGGGGACACAGCTGCTTGAAATGAGCTAATCAGCGCAACTTAACCAACAGATGCCCTCTCGCCATGGCAACCAGTGATACACACAGAGGAGAGATAGGGAAATGTGGGTGTGTCTCTGTGTCCACTGATACACACACAGGAAGGAAGGAAACAAGGAAGGAAGCCAGACAAGGAGGCAAGGAAGCCTGGCAAGGAAGGGAGGAAGGAACGAAGGAAGGAAGGAAAGGAAGGAACAGAGGAAGGAAGTCAGACAAGGAGGCAAGGAAGCGGAGGGAGGAAGGAAGGAAGGAAAGGAAGGAAGAAAGCCAGACAAGGAGGCATGGAAGGAACCAGGGCACCCTTCACCCTGGTTTCTCCCTCTCTCTCTTTTAATTTCTCTTTTTCTCTCTTCTATCTGACTTTTTCCCTCTCTCATTTCTTGGATTGTGATTCATATCTTTGATTAGTTAGATAATAGAGTTTTGCTTCCATTATTTACTGTTATACATTTCCACTACAAGGATTGTCAGTAATTCAGGTCAATGTTTTTGGTATTTTCAGCCATTCTCAACTGTTTTCAGCCATTTTCAACTATTTTCAGCTGTTTTCAGCCATTGACAACTATTTTCAACTGTTTTCAGCAATTTCCAGCTGTTTTCAGCTATTGTTTTATATATTTCAGCTTCATTCTTCAGATTTTAGCATTCCAACGCATTTTTTGAAGGAAATGCTCTTTCTAGTTAAACTTAAACTTATTCTTCCTCTTCTATTTCTTCCGTACGTATTTTGAACTGTAACTCGTTGTTACGTGTGAGCTGCGCGCTCTCTCTCTCTCTCTCTGGCTTCACCCCAGGATCCATAGGTGACGTCCATTGCCTGCGGATCAACCACCAGCTGAGGGCAATTGGTCATGAACCTGGTCACTTGATTGCAGGCTGTGCAGCATGGAGACTGGAGCAGCAGAGGGCAGCTTCCAGGCAGCAGCCAAAGGGGGTCACGTTAGTGAACACGGTGATTCCTGTTGGCAAGGTCACAGGTCTGAAGGGGCCTGATGACTGTTTTAAACCATTCATCCATAAAGGATTTGTGTCCCTCACAGGAGAGGCGAAGGATCAGCGGCCAGTGACGGTGCTACGCGACACTGGTGGGTCGCAGTCCTTCGTCCTGTCCAGTGCACTGCCCTCCGGTGCCAAGTCTCCTGTGCAGTGGTCAGGGGGATTGGAATGGGTTTGGTTCCTGAACCTCTCCACCGTGTTTATGTGAAGACCAAGCTTGTGTGTTGGTGGATGCCTATGGGGGTTTGTTGTGGCCAAACAGTGGTTTGGGTCTTATGGGGGGGGTGTTACGTGTGTCGTTGCTGCGCTCTCTCTCTCTCTGGCTTCACCCAAGGATCCATAGGTGACGTCCATTGCCTGCGGATGAGCCACCAGCTGAGGGCAATTGGCTGATTGGAGCTGCTGGGGTATAAGAAGGTTGGGAAGCCAGACAGACGACCCCGTGGGCCCAGTGAGCAGTATCAGAGACGGCTACAACCTTTGTGTTGTTGCGTGTGGCCGGCAGAGTGCTGTCGTTGAACATTCCAAACTATTGTAACTGTTTTCTGACTACCGTCGCTTCCTCCCTTTGAGGAAGTAGTCCTTATTTTATCTTGATTGATTAAACGCCTTTTTTGTTTATCCATTTGTTGCTCTACATTTATTGTTGCTCCCCGCCTCCCCTAGGCCTCAGTCGGGGAACGTAACACTCTTCCTTCATATTTTCAACTATAGAAACGTTCAAATGCTAAAATATTCAGCTCCTTCAGCAGCTATGCGGTAAGACCTTTCATATTTCTAACTTTTCAGATGTTCATATTATAAATCTTTTCATAGTTTTTATTTTAAATGGGATCACAATGAAGAAAATCTTAAACTTTAAAAACGTTATAAGATCTTCATACTTTCAGCTAAAGACACCATCTAAATGTTGACAGAACCTTCAACTATTACTGTATATTTTCAGATTTTTTATTATTTCACAAATAATACTTTTTTTTTTATGGAATAAAAAATGAATCGGGTCCTATAGAGGAACACTTCAAATCCCCTTAAACCTTTTCAACTTTAAAAGCGTCCAATGTCCGCATAGTTTCAGCTAAAGACACCATTTACATTTTTAAATGTTGACAAAATTGTTAGCTATAACTTTATAATTTAGCTTTTTTTGATAGCTTTTATACTTATTTAACTTTCCCCGTTTAAGTTTTATGTGTTTTTCAGCTCGTTTGAGAGTGCTCTGTGTGTGTGTGTGGGTAAGCTTAGAGCTGTGATGTCATCGCTAGAGGGGAGAGAGGATTCAGAATCTTAAACCAAAAAGAATTGTATATCGTCACTACGGCCACAATTGTTACTCTTTTTACACCATTTATGGATCAAAACGTAGGAAATCTTGTACTGGTCCTCACATGGGTCGATGGAATCCACAATGTTTCCCACATTTGTCAGGAGAAACCTTAACGAGGGAGCAAGTCCACCTCTGCCCCGTCCGCCTCATTATATCTTTCCCTCAAACGTCTTCTCACAGACAGTCGGACCTGATTTCTAAATCGCCACTACAGACACATTTCTTACACTACAGTCCCACCGTCACAGTATGTGTTCATCAAGTTATACTTCCTCTCAAAAAAATATTGGCAAAAAAAATAGAGCTATGGTTAACTGACTATTTGAGATAGTTTGATAGGTAATCCCTTTAGCTTTAACTCAATGTAATGCCTTTTAAGTTATCACACAGGTGTTCTAATTAGTGCAGTTTGACAGAACCAAAGACACATGCACACACACACATTCTTAAATATACACATAGACAGACCCTCTTGATGGATAGGAAGTGAATGTAATGCTAGCATGAAGTTAGCTTGTGTTAGACGAAATGTTTGTCTGTGTCTAGTTGCGTGCTTGTGTGTGCGCATGCGCGAACGGCCGCAAATACAGAAATGACACTGTTACAAATACTTATGATACGCCAAACGCTCTCTTCTCTCTCCCACTCTGTATCTCTTTTTTCTATTTCGATCTTGAATGCACCACAGTTGACGTGAGTGGAAGGTACATTGGCTCCTTCATAAGCAGGACAATGTCAGGGAGACCCCGTAGTGTCAGAGGCAGAAGAGCTGGTCACCGTTATGAATCGGAACAGTATGCATGACAGTGAATTACAATATAAGAGGCATACTTCTCTAACACATGAGAGCCAAGCAGCACTTGCGACCATATATATATATATTACTCCTAATACACATCACATTTATTTTTCACTTGCCCAATCGGACAACTGCATGAGGCAGGAAACCTAGTTGTCATAATTGATGCTAGCATTATGCTGTAGAATAAAGTCATACGGTTGCAGTCGCGAAGATACACTTAATTAATCAGCATAATTTGATGTTTGGAAGAAATAGCGTCTGCCGATCAATTGATCCTTTTCTATTTTTTATTTTTACAACATTCTTGGGGGTTGAGGCGTGATGACCTCGTTCCTCAGCATTAGGTGAACTAATTGTGTCCTGGTTCTGAGTCTTCTGCACCCTCTTACATTACTTTTGCTTTAGACGGTAGCGGATTCAGGAAGATCATTAGTGTGTAGTGCGTATAAATTTGAATAGAACCCACAAAATAGACTTCTTTTGCGGTGAATGACTTCACCCGAGTTATTATTAAAATACGCAAAGAGTAAATACAAAGCTCTAGATGTAAATAAAAGGAATAATGAATATCTACAGCAATCTAATAATAGCCGTATTCATTACTAATGGGTATTCAACAGGCGTTTGAAACGAAGCCGACAATTTTAACATGCATATTTATTTGCAATGGAACATGGATATAACTTGAACAATGATAACATAAAAACATTTTGATATAGTAAAACACAGTAAACAAACATGCACTTTATATTATTATTATTATTATTAATAAAAAACATTTATAGAAAAAAGACTAACACTATAAGAAAGAATATAACAGAACACAGTTTAACAAAGGAATTAATAAATGTTAATCATCCACGACCTCTGCCGTCTCTATTCGGTTCCCTTTTACCAACATTTTTATTTGAATGGGCGGGCTCTTCATTTTAGCCGCGATCGGCAGCCATTCATCCTCCTCAATAATAAAGGTCCGGTTGTCCTCCAGGAGCGGGTCCGGTTGTCCTCCAGGAGCAGTTCTAGCTCTCCTGGACTCCCCTCCACGTCGATGACGCCGAAGGCCCCGACCACCTCCAGGCTCGTGGAGCTTAACACCTGATGAAAGACAGCATACTGTCAAAGCACTACAATGATTCAACACAACTGATAGCATACGACAATATATGGTACAGCACTTGCTTTGAAAATTAATTGTATTGATTGTTAAATTGATGAAGTATTATTATAACGCTCGTCATCATTTTCCTGTACATTTTGAAGATGGGATTGTTCAGCAATGAATGCTGACAGGGCTGTCCTAAAATACACATCCACATGCTTCTACAAAATCAAAGAAAAAAAAGAACACGGTGGATTTGTTTGTTAATTTGAACATTTCATTAATATTTAATATTAGTTTTATTCTCTAACAATATACTACATTTGTTTCCACATTGCAGTCCTAGGACATGACTTACTTTTACCACCTCCCCGTCCACCGTGAGGAGACCCACGGATTCCCGGCAGGTACTGAGGGGGGTCAGAGGCGAGCGAGGATCAATCAGGGCTTCTGCCTCTTCTCTCAGGTCTGGCGAAATGTTTATTTCACTGCTTCTATAGAAGGCGGTGTCCTTGGTCACGTTGACCTGGTACGGGGGAGATGTGCCCCTCAACCCGTACCCCCGAATGACGTAGCATCTCCCAAACTTAACCTTATTTTTAATATCTTCAAACAATGTCACTTTAGCAACCGACTCCCCATCTGAAATCGCCATGGATGCATTTAGTTTCGTGGCCCTGGCTGTCGCACCTGCTTCAAAATCCCAGATTAGCGCCCTGGGCTGGTCTTTCAAAGCAACCACACATATGTGGAGTGGTGGGGGCTTGTAGTATGGCACCTGGGGCTTGGTTGAAAGGAGAGCTCTGAGTGACATTCTGAAATGAATAAATAGACATGGACAACGTTACAGAAAGCCTCCACTATATATACATTTCTGTATGTTCTGTATTTATTACTCAATAGCATCATGTATTCATTGACTGTAGATTGGACACCAATGATCGTTTTCCCGCTGCTGGGAGCCTCTATTGTTCCCGATTGAAAAAAGAGCTGATGTGGCGACGTCATCAACTTGAATGCAATTGGAACTGCTGTTCCAATTGCAGAACTGCTGTTCCAATTACAGAAAGACCATACTGCGTCCAAACTCCACAAACTCCAGAGTGCACAAGTATATGTATATATATATATATATATATATATATATATATATATATATATATATATATATATATATATATACATTTAATGATTGAATTGAGTTTTTAAACCGTAAAACGTCCATAAAGCCCTATAACGCACACATGCAGCTTCTGGAAGATGGCGGAATTTCCGAGAGTCCCTGAAGGCAATCAATCCAATCTCACTGCGCAACACCGGTGACTCCATTTTGTCCTGAAGTCTTGTCTGGTAAGTAGCTGCATTAATCAGCAGAAATACAGGTTTAATGTTTACAATGGCATAATACAAACATGAGCACAATGGCGACATATTCCCCCTGTTGGTACCTAGTAACGTCTTTATTGAAAGTATAATAATAAGTATATATATAATATAATATTAGCAATGATGCTATAGCATAGCTGCTAACACAGGCTTTATATCATCTTAGTGACTTCAGTAACAACAAGCTAACTTATTATACACTCAAAAAAAGGATATTGGGTGGCTGTAACATTGACTAAAATGTAACATTTCGAACGATATTTATTCATGTTTCCAATGTGATTCAGTCATGTAGGATTTGCCTGAAATTCAAAAACGTAACATTTACTAGATCCATTCAAGTTGAGATAAACTGAGACAATCGAGTCTGTAGGCATAACCTCGAAAAACAAGGTGAAGGCGGAGCTTGAGAAGAACACTGTTGGCTTGCACATGGAAAAGGTAAGGAGGAATCCATTATCATCTAATGTTAAATGCAAAATAATATATGTCTATAAATGTCTTCAGCTGTTAGAGAACTGTCTAGTTGTTCTGTTAAGGCTATTTATTTAGTGTTATTTTCGACCAGACTTAAAAAGCCGACATGTGCATGGCTAATTAAGCCGAGTTAGCGTTAGCTAACATTAAGTTGTAACTTTTGCAACCTCTGACATGACTTTCCAATGTGAACGGCGAGCTATTGTATTAACAAGGTAACTTGTTAGTAACATATACGGTGTCCACGACTAGCTAACGTTAATGAACAAACACACGTTAATGACGTTAGCATACTTCTTGTCGAGTGAACTTAGCAAATGAGTCCAGACCAGGGCCAAAAGCGGCGCACGGCTAATTTACTGTTGGCATCCTTTTACCGACTCTAGTAAAGGGAAAGCTAACTTTAATAATTACGACTTCTATTTAACTTGAAAGGTAAGAAGTTAAAGTTTAGTTTAACACCAATAAATTAATGACATTATCATTTTTCTCAATATTCTAGCTTAAGTGAAGTTGTATTGCAAAGTAAGCTAAACACGGTCCGTTAAGCTAGCTTAGGTGTATTTTAAACTTTTCTTTTTTATGACTGTAGTATTACTACTAGAGGGACAATCGGTTCTTATATGCATCGCCGTTTTCGCTTGAAAGATTATGACTCGATACAGAAAATGTAATAATTGAAAATGTATAACGTTAGCTAACTCAAATCGCAACATCATGATCGCCCGTACACACCGTGACACCGGGTTATCCGTTTTTTTACGGCTCTCCCTGAACGCAACATACACGTAATACATGTGCGTCTTGTTTACCGTCTTAGCTAGGCTAAATACCACCTGAGCTTTGGCTAAAGTCATGGAGTAGCATTACCGGAGGAAAGTGGATATGATAGTAGTAACACGCTACGTGTGGACATCCATTGCCATAGAATCTAGTCACAGTGACTCTAGGTTGTAACCGTGCACTTTATCACTGTAAGTATAGTTTTACCACATGTTCCAGAAAGAGTTATTGTTGTACGACAGCTGAATATCCATTGCCTATACAGAGAGATTTGTTTGAAGAGAAGTGTTTTTACTCCAAGGATGTTGCTACACCCATGGTGTTATTTTCCCCCCGATTGGTTCTCTTTGCAATGATAGAAGAGATGTGTTAACTTGAGGGTAACATTTATATGTGTTAATAATATTGAATTGATAAAAGTTCATTTGTTTACATTATGAATGTTTACAAATATGCTGTGTAGAAATAGAAAAAAGTCCCAGGGAGAACAAATATATAATCTATATATAAATGTTGATGACTCAATGTTAAATTGATAACCTTCATGGATATTAATTGATTGTTCTATCTCACTTTTTTACAGCAACTTCTGAATGCAAAACATTCTCACTGACTGCACCGTCCCACCGTTTCTTAGTCAACTTTACCAACTGCCAGACATAAAACGGTGAATGTTTCTGACTGAACAAGCCATTGGTTTTAATGTTAGGACGTTCAAACATAAAAGCTTCTACCAGCAAGGGTCAGTACATTGTCGGTCTCAGATTATCACATTCTTGTTTTGGTTTTGTTAGGCTGAGGGGATGTGGAGGTGTAAGGAGTGTAGTGTATCTCTATCTGGTAGATATGAGCTACTAAAACATATTAGACTACAGCACCGGCAGAGGCAGCGCTATCCATGCCCACATATAAACTGCCCATGTTCTTTTAAGACATGGAATGCTTTGCACATTCATTTAAGTAGAGTCCATCCTCAACAAAAATTCGCAGGAGCTGCTGGAATTGTCAACATTCAGTTGTCAATTGTGCAATTGTATTGATCTTCCTACAGAGAAGGATTATTTTGTACATATTTGCGCTCATTTGAAGAGTCATGAAACTGTTACTTGTATGTTTAGGGGTTGCAGTTTTAAAACAAATGTATATGGAACATTTCACTCTCAGGAAACGCAATCCACATACGTTAAAAGATTTCAATCCAGGTGTAGTTACAACCACTCGAGTTTCACAAGAATCCTGTGATAATCCTGAGGAAGATGAACATACTCAAGATAGCCCTGCAGTTGAAGCATGTTCAAGTAGTGCACTATTTGTTAAGTTCAGCAACATTGCCCCTCTCAATTGACATTATGAAAGGTGTACTTCAGAAATATAGTTCCACAACTGATAAGTCTGTAATAACATTACCACTGCTCTTTGCACATCTAGTCCCTTGCTCAAAGCCATAAGGAAGGATGGTCCCCTCAGCACATCTTATCTCCGGAATAAGTATTATAAAGAGAGCTTTAACGTTGTAGAACCCATTGAGTAAATGCTCGACGCAAAGGAAAAAATAAGTTTTCAATATGTGCCGGTACTAAAGACTCTGAAGCAGCTATTTGACAGGAGGGAAGTTGTGGACACTGTAGTTGAAAACCACAGAGCACAGCAGAGTAATAGGGTGACTGGTAAACAACATAATTACAAATCTTTTCAGGATGGTTCACACTTCCAAGAAAACTGTTTTCTGTCAGGTGAAGAGTTGAGAATTTTGTTAACTTTATACATTGATGATTTTGAGATTTGCAATCCTCTGGGTACTTCTCGCAGGAAACATAAGCTTTGCGGAGTCTACTGGACTTTGAGTAATTTTTCTCCAGGCTCACATTCATCACTATCCTCTATTTCAGGGGTGGCCAACTAGTCAGAGACTAAGAGCCACTTTTTTTCTGTGTTACTGCAAAGAGCCACATCATACACATGGGTACACATGAACATCATCTTTTAATCATGTATGCACGCATACACATCTAATGAAAATAACCACACCAACATGATAATATCAGTAATTTTCAACAGTTAACATTGTGTGCACTGTCTCACACACACACAAACTCTCAGTTCAAGCAAGTCCACAAACAATAATAGAATAATTTTCAATAACATCTTTCTCTTACTATGCTGCTTAGTGAGACTTCTGGCATTCCTTATCTTGAACAATCCTCTTCAAATCTGGCTTGTATTCTGTTGTTGCCACTCTAAGCAATTCTTTCAAATGAGTGTCAGTCAGAACAGATCGATGCTTTGATTTCACATGTTTCAGGGTAGAAAACAGACTCGCAGACGTACGTTGACCCAAACATGGACAGTATCTTAAGCGCAGCTGTTTGATGTTGGGGTATTTTTCAATTGGCACACTTTTCCAGAACTCAACGGTCCCTTCCCTTAAAACAGCTTTCAGTTGATCCTCCTCACAAAGGTCGATCATCTCCAACTCAGCCGCAGCCTCATCTGTGATGAGCGGGGCTTTCAAACAGTCTGTCTCCGCATTAAATGGGTCGACGAGGAACGTAATCTGTGGTCTTTTCAGTTGTAGATCACAGAACCGGGTCACAAAGCTTTCGTGCAGGTTTGCAACCAGTGTTGCATATCTGTCTCTTTTCTTTTTCAGGGCGGCGCTGGTGACTTGCTCACTGGCTTTTAGCAGAGTATGAAAATGTGTTAAATCTCCCTTTTGAATATGCGCCTCGAACAGCTTTAGTTTGTTGACAAACGCAAACACACTTTGCACCAGGTCAGGCAGCATTTTTAACTTACCCTGCAGGGTCAGGTTCAGTCTGTCCAAGTGACACAGCATGTCGACTGAAAATGCCAGATCCATAATCCACTCAAGGTCTGAGAGCTCGGGATAGTCCTTGTCCTTCTCTTCCATGAACAGTTTCACAGCATCCAAAAGCTCAAAGAAGCGAGAGAATACCTTGCTTTTTGACAGCCACCTCACAGTGCAGTGCAGCGGCAGGTCACCTGGAAGCCCTTGGTCCAGCTCAGCGATGAGATTCCTGAATTGCCTGTGGTTAAGCCCATGTGTGCGGATGTAGTTGACGATTTCCATCACAGGCTTCATGACGTTGTTTAAATTCAATGATTTAGACACGAGTTGCTCCCTGTGGATGATGCAGTGGAAATTCCAAAAGTCGGGAAATGTTTGATCAGCTTTGCACAGCCCCACAAGCCCGTTCACGGATCCGATCATGGCTGGCGCTCCATCCGTGGCTATTGCAGTTAGTTTCGGTATGGGCAGATTTGCTTTTGCAAACGCAGCCATCATTGCTTCTTTCACATCTATGCCACGGGTTCTGTCTTTTAATGTCACAATATCAAGGAGTTCTTCTTTGATCATACATTCATTTGACACAGACCGTGCAACTATTGCCAACTGAGGCTTGTCTTGTATGTCACAACTCTCATCCAATGCCACACTAAAATACTCACATGCTTGAAGGTCAGAGTGCAACTGTGATTCAACAGCTGTATTAATATCCGATATTCTGCGTTTAACACTGTGGCGGGACAGTTGAACGTCTGATACGCTCCGTTTTAGTTTGTCGTCTCCTGGAGCCAAGATTTCAAAGGCGTCAATGAGGCATTTTTTAATGAAGTCCCCTTCGTTGTATGGCTTTTTAGCCCGTGCTATGTTCCAAGCCAGCTGATATGATGCAAGCGTTACGGTCTCCGAGTGTTTCGTACATTTTTGGAAAAACTGCACCTGCTTTTCTGCCTGGCTTTTCAAAGCGACCAACTTGTTCTTGCGAAGTTCAGTCCCTTTTGGAAATTCCTGTTCGATGTTAGGGTGGAGTGAGCTGAAGTGACGCTGAAGATTTGAAGCTTTGAAATGCGCTAATGCTGCGTGACATATAAGGCAGATCGGCTTGCCATTACGTTTAACAAAAAAATATAAACTCTCCCACTCTGGCAAAAACGTCCTGTGTTCTTCTTCATATTTTCGTTTGGCTGTGCTTTTTTTCCCTGCCATTTCAAGAGGTAACTTGACGGAAATTGTTTACAACACAAATGATGTCACACCAAAGATTCTCTCGTCGCTCGTTTGACGTCACTCAAACAGGCTTACATGGTCAGTGTGCCATCTAGCTGTAGGGGGAGTGAATGACAGCGCCAGCCAAGCATTTTTGACGCATGTCATGTGACAGCTCCTGAAGAGCCGCATGAAACTAGTTAAAGAGCCGCATGAGGCTCGCGAGCCGCGGGTTGGCCAGGCCTGCTCTATTTACTTGGCAGTCTTGTGTAAAACTGATGATCTGAAGAAGTATGGTTATGACCGTGTTTTACATCCTCTTCTTCACGATATGAAAACTCTGGAGCAAGACGGAGTTTTCATTCCATTGCTTGGCAGATGTCTTAAAGGCACAATTCAGGTTGTTGTGGCAGATAACCTGGGAGCTCACAGTATAGCTGGTTTTAATGAAAGTTTTTCTGGAGGGTATATCTGTCGATTTTGCACAGGAACCAGAACAGACATCCAAACAAAAGAAGTAAAGTGTGGTGCATTCAGTCCCAGGACAAAAGAACTCCATGAATCTCATGTGAAAACAGCTCAAGAGAATGGTGCAAGCTCTTTTGGGGTGAAAAGACATTGTGCTATCACTGAAACGCTTGCCCACTTCAGTCTTCACACAGGCTATCCTCCAGATATATTAAATACCATTTTATTGCAACATCTCCCATTTGTCTTGTAATGTTTCCAGCCAACCAGGCTGTATATTTTATTAGAACTTAAGATTCAGTTTTCATTCACAGTAAACATTTAAAAAAATTTAACACTGAAGTTATTTTTAGAATTACCTTATCTAAATCATGGAAAGTATTTCAACACGATTAAACTTCTTTCTTTAAGCTATAAGCAATTATGTTGGTCCAATATAATTTACTTGGGCCGGTACAACTTAATTTATTAGGGTTGGTCAAACCTAATTGACTAATGTAGTTTTTACTAATGTAGAATTAGTTTAACCAACCCTATTAAGTTAAGTTGGACACAACCCTAGTGAATGCGTTTAACAAACCCAAGTAAATTGAGTTGAACCTAC
Source organism: Cyclopterus lumpus (assembly GCF_009769545.1). Taxonomy (NCBI): domain Eukaryota; kingdom Metazoa; phylum Chordata; class Actinopteri; order Perciformes; family Cyclopteridae; genus Cyclopterus; species Cyclopterus lumpus. The sequence goes on along the minus strand of NC_046970.1, from coordinate 10,377,708 downwards.
TCAAGTACTTTAAGTTGGATCAACATAATCGCTTAATGCTTAAAGAAAGCATTTTAATCATGTGGAAATCCTTTCCATGTTTTTATTAAGTTAGTTGAAAGCATCGTTTTTTTGAGTGTACTGGCTGTGCTTGTCTTTGGCTAACAGTTTAATATGATCGGCAGTTCTAAATATATTGTTAGCCCGTTAATCTAAATGCTTTATTTGTGTACTTGACATTCTGGGTAGTTAGCTAGTGTTAACGTAGCTGTTGAATGTTCCTCAGTTTACTTCGTTTTCAGAAGTTACACACTAATGGAAACTGGCTTGAGCTTGAAGTGAATCTTGATTTATCATATGTTGGTAATATTAAGCAAGAGTAATATCTACTTCCACAATGCCCTAAAATGTACAGGCTTTATTAGTCGTAATCCATCAGTGGCATTCAAGCATATCATATATTCTTTGATATTTGCAACTGTGACTCGCAGCCAGACTACCTGTTAGAGCAGACTTATGCTATTTACTAGTTTCTTTTTTTTGGAGGCCTGCAAGTGTGAACCCAAAAACTCAGTTTGTATTTTCTTATTTTTTTTATCAAAAACAATTCATCAAGATCTGTCCTTAAGTATAGAAATATCTAAACTGAAATTGATATGATACCACATAACTTGGCTGTGGATTACTGTTAAACATCCTACACTTTTGATGTTGTTTTGGAGACAATTAATGCCAGACGATGCTTTATCTTGTGTACGGTGCTGTAAGGATTATTCCTAAAGTCCCATGAATCAAGAAGACAAATTCAAGGGAAGCAATCTTGCCTTGTTGACAACAAAGTCAGCATTAGTACACGACTTAAAGTCACAATGCTATATAAGGAAATACATAAAAGTACTTTAATTACTTTTCAGAAGTTAACCTTGAAATCTCCCTCCCTCCTCCTCCTGCTTCCACTGCTGGCCTCCTTCCTGTCTGCAGCATCCCCGTTGTTGACTCCTTGCTAAATCTGAAGTGTAAGTTTATCCAAATATATTATGATTTTGCTTTCACGTGAAACTGATATTTTACTGGTTAACAGTACAGAACAGGGGTATTCAATTACAATTTCAGTGAGGTTCATTTAGAGAGAATTTCCTCATGCAGAGGTGTTATCACAATAATATTTAACTTGTGCTATGATTTAGTTCCATATATATTGGGGTCAATGACAAAAAAAACATTAGTGCACAGATGTAGCCAAACAAACGTAAAACAGAGTAATGTTGTTATAGTTGAGTGATTTGATTTGGTGACTTATTCTAAAGTGTTGTTGCAGTGGGCAGGAATGTTCTCCTGTATCTGTCCTTGTGACAGCAGAGGTGGAGGAAAAAGAGCTCCACTGTCACTCCAGTAGGTGGTGAGCGTGGTCCGGGTTATCCAATATGGATAATCATTTATCCATAGTGTGGATCTGGACTGCGGTCCGTCTATTAGTGGTTCAGAATATCGTCTTACTGCCAAATGTTTTACCCCAATAACTTTCATTACATAAAATTAAGGAGGTATAAACTAAAGAGTCCATTCATTGGGGCTTTAAATATGTGTGACGCCTTTTACAAAACACATGTTTTGACATCACAGGGTGTTGCCAGGATAATTGCAAAACAGCCCACTGATACATTTAATGACACCAATGTGTTTTACATAAAACTAGCAACAACTGGAAAATGCAGCATTAATAGGGATATTGGGTGGATCTCTTTTCAATCCAATCAGACACGTTTTAACAGCATTTTAGTTTTTGGTAGAAGTGGCTTCAAAGTTTTTTTTATATTCAAACAACTGTCTAATGTATGTTCTTTTGGTTTACATGCAGCATCTCTCCTCTCCTCTATCATATTGGTTCTCTATCTTTCCTATACCTTCTATCCACTCTGTCTACATATTGGTTCCTCTGACTTTCCTGTCAAATCTACCGCTCTGTCTTTGATTTTGGACGTTCCACCTTTGTATCCCTCTTCTATCCTGCTCTGATCTTTATTTGGATTTTTGGTGAACTTGGTGAAACATTTTGATGAAAACAAACTTTGGTTGCCCTTCATTTGGTTTCAGGTTACCTGGTCAGTCTTTTTGAATGGTCTCTGAGAGTCTCTCTTCTCTCACGCTCTACCTGTTCTCTCTCTCCCTCACAGATCTTTTGATCTATACATATATATATACATATATATATATATATATATATATATATATATATATATACATATATATACATATATATACATATACATATATATATATATATATATATATATATATATATACATATATATATATATACATATACATATATATATATATATATATATATATATATATATATATATACATATATATATATATACATATACATATATATATATATACATATATATATATATACATATACATATATATATATATATATATATATATATATATATATATACATATATATATATATATATATATATATATATATATATATATATATACATATACATATATATACATATATATATATATATATATATATATATATATATATATATACATATATATATATATACATATATATATATATACATATACATATATACATATATATATATATACATATATATATATATACATATACATATATATACATATATATATATATATATATATATATATATATATATATATATATATATAGAGGGAGCTGAGGGTGGAGATCAGGGAGGGTAAAGATGTCTACAGGACCAGGATGGAGGACCAGCTGCAGCAGAACAACACCATCGGGGTCTGGAAGGGCCTCAAGGCGATTTCTGGGTTCAAGGGGCTCAACAAACAGCCTGAGGGGGACCATAAGTGGGTGAATGATCTGAACTCATTTTTTAACAGATTTGACCAGCCATCCTCCCCTCCCCCCACCCAGACCTCCCTGCTGCGGCCGTTGCAGCCCCCATCTTTTGCACCCCCTGCGGATTGTTGCCCCCCCTCCCCCTGCACCTCCCCCCTTTCTACAGCACTCGGCCCCCCTTCACACCTCTCATACTCAGCACTCTACGACCGGCAACCCACCCCCACTCCAACACCTCACAGCACCACACCCCCCAGCGTGTCCCGTCACCAGGTGAGGAAGGAACTGAGGAGGATCAAGGTGAGGAAGGCCACGGGTCCAGATGGCATCAGCTCAAGGCTCCTCAAATCCTGCGCAGACCAACTGTGCGGGATAGCGGAGCACATCTTCAACTTGAGCTTGAGGCTGGGGAATGTACCACAGCTATGGAAGACATCCTGCGTGGTACCGGTACCAAAGACCCCACGGCCCAAGGACCTCAACAGCTATAGGCCGGTGGCGTTGACATCCCACCTGATGAAGACCCTGGAGAGGCTGGTCCTTGTCCATCTCCGCCCCCTGGTGAGCTCATCCCCGGACCCACTTCAGTTCGCCTACCAATCTGGCATCGGGGTGGATGACGCCGTCATCTTCCTGCTGCAGAGATGCCTCTCTCACCTGGAAAAGGCTGGAAGCACTGTGAGAGTCATGTTCTACGATTTCTCCAGTGCCTTCAACACCATTCAGCCTTTGTTTCTGAGGGACAAGCTGAAGCAGACCGGGGTGGAACACCACCTCACTGCATGGATCCTGGACTACCTCACCAACCGTCCACAGTATGTGCGGATACGGGAGTGTGAGTCAGATCGGGTGTACTGCAGCACAGGGGCTCCACAGGGAACCGTTCTGGCTCCATTCCTCTTCTCCATCTACACATCGGACTTCAAACACAACTCTGCCAACTGTCACCTGCAAAAGTTCTCTGACGACTCTGCGATCGTCGGCCTCATCACTCTACAAGAATGGACAGAGCAGACTCTTTCTGCTGAGGAGACTGAGGTCCTTTGGGGTGCAGGGAGCACTCCTGAAGACCTTCTTCGACTCGGTGGTGGCATCAGCCATCTTTTATGGAGTGGTCTTCTGGTGCAGCGGCATCACAGCAGCTGACAGGTGGAGACTGGACAAACTGGTGGGGAAGGCCAGCAGCGTGCTGGGGTGTCCTCTGGATACTGTGGAGGTGGTGGGAGACAGGAGGATGATGGCCAAGCTATCGTCCCTGATGGACCACCCCTCCCACCCCATGCAGGGTACTCTGGCAGCGCTGCACAGCTCCTTCAGCTACCGGCTGATTCATCCCCGGTGTCTGGTGGAGAGGTACCGCAGGTCCTTTCTCCCCGCTGCTGTCAGGCTACACAACAAGCTGAGCTCCCAGTAGGCCACAAACACTTGAACACTTTGGACTTCGCACTGAACAGCACTTTAGCCCAGTTGCCCAGTTGTGCAATACTAATACGTTTAAGTACTTTTTAATTTTTAAATTTATTTTATACACTTTATCCACTTTATTCTATTTCTACTCCGTCTGTATATATAATATTCTTCTTGTTTTTTACTCTTTTATCTTAATTCTGTTATTATACTACTTGTTTTACTTATTACTGTGAGCAATGCTGCTGTAATCCTGTAATTTCCCCACTGAGGGACTAATAAAGGATTATCTTATCTTATCTTATATATATATACACATATATATACACACATATATATATATATATATATATATATATATATATAAATACACATATATATATACACACATATATAAAAAAATAATCTATAATTATTTTAACAAACTACACAAACATTTGAAATTGACTGGAAGATAAAGACATTGAAACTGATTACAAAACTAGTTTACAAGACTTACAACAATTCATAGAAATGATTTAGCTGTAATTGAAAATTAAACTTACATATTGGACTGTAAAAGGAATATTTAATTCTAAATTGAATCTTGTACATTTTTGTAGTGAAAATCCATATTTGATACGATTACTTTAGTTCCCGAACGTCGTTGCTGTTTTGGAGAACTATTGGTTTGTATCCAAAGGTTTGTTTGATTGCAAATATCTTCACATTTGACTTCATACTTAGTTTTTGTTTATTCAGCTAGTCCAAATAAGTGTACAAGTAATACTACTACATATATTGTACTAATTCACCCTGATTCACTCAGTTGTATCTTGTCTAGAGATCTCCGCAAATTGTTTGAATCAGTTACTTTATGTGTTTTGTTGTTTGTACCTTTTATATACTATAATAAATCAACCTTAAGGAGAGACTTTATTTTTGGATTCTGATATAAACACATTTGTGGTTTTGAAACACGACAACAATGCCAAAGAAGGGTAAGAGGTCACAAGATCAGAGCCTGCGCTGGCAGAGGTCCAAGGGGAATCCCTGTGCAACAACGTCTGAAGCAGTCCTCAGAGCAGTGGAGAGGTAAAGATGTCTGCAGCATCTCATGCTGGAAGTGTGAAACTGGGAGATCAGCCTGATGCACCATGTGAACAATAGGTATCGTATGCAGCTGTTGTAAAGAGAGGACGACCGAGTGATGATCCAAGTGCAGCAGGGCCTTCTAATGTGAAGCAGGTGAACCCCAAAGGTCAAGGTGATGCGTCATGTGTACCACAGATGTTTAATGCAAGTGCTGTAAAGAGAGGACAACATGATCCATGTGCAGCAGGGCCTTCTAACGCAGACTGTAAACATCGGGAGATCAGCCTTCTGAACAACAAGTCTGTGCATCCCGCAGCCAGGCTTCTACTATATACGGTAGATTCAGAAATCAGCAGTGTACCTGTAACTCACTAACCTTTCATGCATTCCTTCATGAGAATGAAAATGTCACCAGAGCAGACCTCAACCTTGTTTTGGATAAAGGTAACACAATGTACAGAGAGACTAGGAAACAAGTCCCTAAGCACATCTATTTGACTACCGATGGACCGATGGACTGATCAGGACTGAGCTGCTTGTTATCAGATGTGAAGTATGCTTTGTTGTTGATGAGACTGTTATGTATTGCAGTATTCAGAACCAGGTCAGGCAGATATAGTTTCTTTGACCCACACTCCAGAACACCCAGAGGCTTGCCCCTACCACCCGGTTCATGCACTCTTGGTACTGCTGTCATGGTGACCTTCACATGTCTCAGTGATATGATTGACAGGCTCAAGAAGTCCCACAGAATGATGGAAACACAGTCCTCCTGTAACTATGAGTTGAAGCCTGTGGAGTTCGACAATGTGAACATGGTCAACCTGAACGATGCTCTCCCAAACACAGACTGCAGACCTCCAGCTGTTGTTGTGGATGAACGTCTTCTGTTGGATGAAGCTGCCGATGAATCAAACTCACCTAAAGTAAAGACAAACACAGCCACTGATCATCCTGAGACCCTTTTACCTGAAGTGGTCCCTCACACCACAGCTGTGAAACAACCAGAGGTCCTCATCAAGTCATTGCCATCACATGATGCTCCTCACAGCGAACCAGAGTTGACTGCTCAAGTGATAAACCATGTTCTCAGTGATCCCTCTGATAACATTTTGACAGGAGTGTCCAGTGACATCACGTCTATGTCATCTGTGAGACAACAAGAGGTCATCTTCCCTGATCGACAACATGAACCAGAACCCTCAAGTGAGCTCAGTTTCCTTCCATCACATGATGCTCCTCTTAATGAATCAAACATTTCTTCTTCAATGATAAATACTGTGGCTAGTGATATATCTGATACTGTAATACAGGAAATCTCTTGCAAATTCGCAAAGCATAGTAAACAGCAAAGGAACAAAATGAAGAGAAGACTACTGGTCTCAGAAAAACCTCCACAAAGAAAAGAGAATCAGAAAAGTCAAGAAAGAGAAAAGTATGCTTCAAATAGCGTAAAAAAAAAACAACACAATCCTGAATTTAGACAAAAGAAAAGAAATTATACAAGAGACAATGTTGACTTTCAGCAAAAACGGAAAGAGTACATTTCCTCCCGGTACAAGAAAAATCCAGATTATAGAGATAAAACAGATCTTCGTCTCTCGTTACAAAAACAATGCTGAATTTAGAGAGAGAAAAAAACAAATCTTGTTCTTACGTTACAGAAACAATGCTGAATTCAGACAGAAACGGAAAACAAATCTTGGTCTCTCAATACAGAAACAATTCTGAATTCAGACAGAAACAGAAACAGCACTTTATGAACCGTTACAGAGGTAATGCTGATTTTAGACAGAAGAAAAACCAAATCTTTTTATCTCGTTACAGAAACAATGCTGAATTCAGACAGAAACAGCACTTTAAGAACCGTTACAGAGGTAATGCTGATTTTAGAGTGAAAAAAACCCTGTATTTCACTGCTCTTTATAAAGACAGCATAGAGTTTAGACAGAAAGAGATCTCATATCACTCAGCGTTATGCTCATGACGAAGCATTCAGGCTACGACACAAATAACTAATGAGACAACGAATGCAAGACAGAAAAAAAAACAATCCTACATTTAGGAGTATGCATAACATGAGATGTGCAATGAAAATAAAAAGGAAATACAGACAGATAATTTAGATAAACAGAAGAAAGTGACAACAGTTTGCTCAAAGAGGCCATATCTGTTTTCAGATCACAAATAAAAGCCGGTCCCACTTATGTGTGCGCCGTCTGTCATAAAGCATAATTTCCAAACCAAGTGAAATCCTGTAAACGGTCAAACTATGTAAAAACTCCAGTCATGGTTGCAGCATGCCTCACAGGAAAGTACCTTCATGTTTGTGATGAGTGCAGAAATGAACCACAGTGCAATGTACCTGATGAGAGGAAGGAAGAGTGGATTTGTCACACCTGCCACAGACATCTCAAAGATGGAGTCATGCCAACAATCGCTGTAGCTAACAACTTGGAGCTCGCTGACATTCCACCTGAACTGTGTGACCTCAACATATTGGAGAGACATCTCATAGCTAAGTGCATAGCGTTTGCCAAAATTATTCCTCTTCCCAAAGGAAGACAGAGAGCCATACATGGTAACATGGTTTGTGTCCCGTCAGAGGTGGAAGTGAGTCTCAAGTGATGAGAGTGAAGCTGAAGAGACGATTGTGTTACAAAGGTCATCAGCTGTTCCAGACTGTCACCTGGTCTAAACTCGTGCAGGCGCTGCATAAACTCAAACGCATTCATCCACAATATCAGGACATAACTATCGGAGATGAGACAGAGCGTTGTGACCCAACACTTCCTGATGAGGATGATGAGGATGCAACCATGGATGAGGATGGATATGATAAAGCTGATTTAATGGACATTGACATGTGTGAGAAAAGCGCACTGTGTGAGGCAGAACATGAGACTGAAGGTGACCAGGATGTGTACATGTCGTCTTGTGATGGTGAACAACAACCAGAGCAGCAGAGAGATGATGCAGAACAGGAAGGGGACATGCCTAACGGTGATTTTGCTCTAGAATCATGCCTTCAGCCGTGTGATGTTTCAGAGGAGATTTTATGTTTCACTGAAGGAATCTACTCTGTTGCCCCTGCTGAAAGAAACAGTCCTGTTGGCTTTTTCAAAACCCCTAAACTTGAGGCGATGGCTTTCCCTGTGCAGTTCCCTACAGGTCAAAACACACTGGATGAAATGAGACTCATTAAAGTAACACCCAGCAGTTATTTCAATTGTTTTTCTGTATCGATGATCGTTTTGCCAGAGACACAAACTATTTGTTCTTTGCACAGTTTGTGACTGAAATACACTTGGCCACATCCAGCATGACAATACAGTTGAGGAAAGGAAAGCCTCTGACCAGAGATGGGCGAAAAATAACTTCAGGAATGCTGCAAAATAAACGAGAGGTCGAGGAACTGGTGAGGAATAAAGATGCCGTCCGATTCATGCAGCCACTGAGAGGAACACCAGCTTATTGGGAGAAAACCACAAAAGATCTTTTTGCCATGATCAGACAGTTGGGAACTCCCACATTCTTTTGTACGTTTTCTGCAGCTGAGATGCGTTGGCCTGAGGCAATAAAAAGACAGCAAGGTGAAGAGGTCAACTTTGAAGGACTCGACTGGTCAGCAAAGTGTGACGTACTGAGAAGCAATCCGGTGACAACAATGCGCATGTTTGATAAGCGTGTTGAGGCGTTATTCAGAGATTTGATCTTATCTCCGGCACAGCCTCTCGGCAACGTTGTTGACTTCTTTTACAGAGTTGAGTTTCAGCACAGAGGAAGCCCGCACATTCACTGTCTCATATGGGTAGAAGGTGCACCTGTGTTTGAGCAGGACTCTGATCAGACTGTTTCAGATTTTGTGTCCAAGTACATCACAGCTCAGCTGCCTGACCCACATTCACAACCAGAACTCTACAAGAAGGTCACAGAAGTGCAAATACACAGCAAAAACCACTCAAGGACCTGTTTCAGAAGCTCCAGCTCTGGTTGCAGATTTGGATTCCCCAAACCACCTGCCAGGAACACAATGCTAATGAGACCTGGTGAGACTGTTGATCCACTCCAAGTGCAAACAGCAAAGTCAAAACTCCAACCACTGAACTTGTTGCTGAAGGAACCTGAAACTGCCTCACTCTGTTTGCAGCAGCTCTTCGCTAAATGCAACTTAACGCTCGATGAGTATGAACAATGCCTCAATACGATCAACAAATCCAGTGCGGTGATACTGAAACGTGAGCCAAAAGACTGCTGGGTAAATGGATATAATCCACATCTACTAGAAGCTTGGAATGCCAACATTGATGTAAATTGTATTCTCAATGCATATTCGTGCATCATGTATCTCACCAGCTACATAACCAAAAAGGAATCTGGACTTTCTGAGTACCTCAAAACAGTCATTGAGAACTCCACCAAAGACAACGTCATTGAATGTGAAGGAATGTTCGGGAAATCATGCAGGCGTACTCTAAAAAGAGAGAGGTCAGTGCTCAGGAGTGTGTGACTAGTGCATGTGGTGTTCACGTGGTGTCATATTCATACCGACAGATGACAACGTACTGGAAATGAGTCGTCCCATGTCTTACCTGGAGAACATGACATCAGAAAGTGTAAATGTGTGGATGACGTCTTTGACTGACAAATACAAAGCCAGACCTGAAACACCATAGTTTGAGGAGATGTGTTTGGCTGATTTTGCTGCTACTTGCAGAATTGCCTATGGACAACAGAAAAAAGGTAAAGAGGTTTTGGCCCTCCTCAATGAGATGGGATTTGTGAAAAAGTGTAAAAACGATAAGCCTGCATCATCAGATTTTACCGGTGCTCACAGGAAAAATACCCTGAGAAGTTCTATGGCACATTAGTAAAACTGTACCTTCCCTACCGATCAGACCAGGAACTGAAAAGACCGCATTTCTCCACATACGAGTCCTTCTTCAAAAGTTGCTGTGTTCAATTACGAGGTTCTGACTATCCTGAGTATGTCTGCCACATTGTGAATAGAAACAGAGACAAATATGAGAAAAACAGTGATGAGATTGAGAATGTGTTGCACACGGAAGGATGACAGTTGCTATTCAGTATTTCAGATGCTTTTATTGCCTGTGAACATATATATATATATATATACATATATATACATATATATATACACATATATATATATATACATATATACATATATATATATATATACACATATATATATATACACACACACATATATATATATATATATATATATATATATTACATTACATTACATGTCATTTAGCTGACGCTTTTATCCAAAGCGACTTACAATAAGTGCATTAAACCATGAGTCCAAACTCAGAACAACAAGAATCAAGCAAGTACAATTTCTTCAATAACGTTAAACTACAGAGTACTATCCGTAAGTGCCATTTAAGTGCTACTAAAGTGCTAAACAACAAAGTGCTATCGGTAAGGGACATTTAAGTGCTACTACGGCATTTAATTGCTACCTATTCAAGGTATAGTCGAAAAAGATGTGTTTTTAGTTTGCGACGGAAGATGTAGAGACTTTCTGCTGTCCTGATGTCAATGGGGAGCTCGTTCCACCAATGAGGAGCCAGCACAGCTGTGATTTTGTTGAGTGTTTAGCTTGAAGTGAAGGAGCTACAAGCAGATTGGCAGAAGCCGAGCGGGCTGGGGTGTACGGTTTGATCATGTCCTGGATGTAGACCGGACCCGATCTGTTCGCAGCACGGTACGCAAGTACCAATGTTTTGAAGCGGATGCGGGTGGCCACCGGTAACCAGTGAAGGTCGCGGAGGAGCGGAGTAGTGTGGGTAAATTTCGGTAGGTTGAAGACCAGTCGAGCAGCTGCATTCTGGATGAGCTGTAGAGGTCGAATGGCATTAGCAGGTAGACCTGCCAGGAGGGAGTTGCAATAGTCCAGCCGTGAGATGACCAGAACCTGTGCCGCCTTCTGAGTGAGAAGGGGTCGTATTCTCCTGATGTTGTACAGCAACAAGCGAGCGAATGACAGAGCCAAGAGAGTTGGTGTACAGAGAGAAGAGAAGAGGACCAATGACTGAACCCTGAGGGACCCCAGTAGTCAGAGGACAAGGCTCAGACACAGATCCTCTCCAGGTTACCCGGTAAGAGCGGTCGGTGAGGTAGGATGAGAAGAGTGAGAGCGCGGTGCCTGAGATACCCAGGTCCTGGAGGGAGGACAGGAGGATCTGGTGGTTCACTGTGTCAAAGGCAGCGGAAAGGTCTAGAAGGATGAGGACAGAGGACAGAAAGGCTGCTCTAGCAGTGTGAAGCTGCTCAGAGACAGCAAGGAGGGCAGTCTCTGTTGAGTGGCCTGCCTTGAATCCAGACTGGTGGGGGTCTAGAAGGTTGTTGCAGTGAAAAAAGGAGGAGACTTGGTTAAAGATAGCTCGCTCTAGAGTTTTGGAAAGGAAGGGGAGGAGAGAGACAGGTCTGTAGTTATTGACTTCAGATGGGTCGAGAGTGGGTTTCTTCAGGAGAGGGTTGACTCTTGCCTCCTTCAGAGAGTTAGGGAAATAGCCGGTTGAGAGGGAGGTGTTAATAAGATGGGTGAGAAGGGGAAGATGGTCCGGAGCAATGGACTGGAGAATGTGAGAAGGGATGGGGTCAAGGGGGCAGGTGGTTGGGCGGGCAGAGGTTACCAAGGTAAGAACTTGATTAGGAGACAGGGGGATAAAAGAGGAAAACAAGGGGGAAGAAGGTGAAGTTACTGGAGGTGTAGTTATGGAAGATGGATTAGTAAATGAAGAGCGTATGTCGTCTATCTTTTTTGTAAAGTAGTCAACAAAGTGGCTTGGTAGAAGGGTGGAGGGAGGGGGGGGACCAGGGGGGTCAAGGAGGTTGGAAAAAATTGAGAAGAGCTTTTTAGGGTTAGATAAAGAGGATTCGATTCTGGATTGATAGAACAGACTTTTGGCTGCAGAGATGGACGCAGAGAAGGAGGAGAGAAGAGATTGATAGGCAAGCAGGTCGCTGGCGTGTTTGGATTTTCGCCATTTCCTTTCCGCTGCTCGCATAGTGGCTCTCTCGGCGCGCACCGGTTCGGATAGCCACGGAGCCAGAGAGGACTTGCGGACCTTTCGAGTCGTAAGAGGACAGAGAGAATCAAGAGAGGACGACAGCGTAGAGAGAAGAGTGTCAGTGGCGAAGTTAGGCTGCATAAGTGCGAAGGAATCGGTTGAAGGGAGGGCTGACAGAACAGAGGAGGCCAGAGAGGAGGGTGAGAGGGTGCGGATGTTGCGACGGACAGGTGCAGAATCCGTTGTGGGAGGGTTGTTAGTTCCAAAGAGAGGGAGAGTGTAAGATATGAAGAAATGGTCAGAAACATGAAGTGGAGTTACAGTGAGGTTAGCTGTAGAGCAGTTTCTGGTGAAAATATAGTCAAGGTGGTTGCCAGCTTTGTGAGTAGGAGGGGAAGGACTGAGAGAGAGCGCAAAGGAAGACAGTAAGAGTAGCAGGTCCGATGACTTCTCATATACACACATATATATATATACACATACACATATATATATACACATATATATATATACACATACACATATATATATATATACACATATATATATATACACACATATATATATATATATACACATATATATATATATATATATATATATATATATATATATATATATATATATATACACATATATATATACACATATATATATATATACATACACATATATATATATATATATATGTGTATATATATATATAAATGCTGTTCATTCTGTACACATGACATCTATTGCTTCTGTCCATCCGGGGAGAGGGATCCTCCTCTGTTGCTCTCCTGAAGGTTTCTTCCCTTTTTTCCCTGTCAAAGGTTATTTTTGGGGAGTTTTTCCTGATTCGATGTGAGGTCCTGGGACAGGGATGTCGTATGTGTACAGATTGTAAAGCCCTCTGAGGCAAATTTGTAATTTGTGATATTGGGCTATACAAAATAAACTGAATTGAATTGAATATATATGTATATATAAACACCTCTCGGTAGTAGCCACACCATCTAAATTTCTCACAAAATGTTCTAGTTGCATATGATATTCTGGCAGACCATGTAGGGGTGCTAGAATTCTGGTGGTCCTAGTGTTAAAGGACTAGTGTGTTGGATTTGCTGTAAAAAGCACTTATTCAGTGTGGCTATGCGAAGCAGCAGGCTCATAGAGCCTTGCTGCAGCAAGCTACACTGCGTGTACTCCTGTCGGCTTATTATTCGGTGTGGCTTTGCGAAGCAGCAGGCTCATAGAGCCTTGCTGCAGCAAGCCACACTGCATGTATTTCTGCGGGCTTGTTAGTTGGAATGCTTCAGCAGTCCAATGATTGTTTTTGTAATCTTTATTAGTTGTAATGCTTCAGCCCAGAAATCTTCAGAAACCCGAACAAAAATTCCATCTATGAAAAAATGTCCAATTGATCAAATAAGCGCCATCCTTTTGTTAACATTTTAAACTTTAAATCATTTCTCTACCTTGACGTATGGCGAGTCACTGTGGGCACAAAGATAAGCGTTGATGAGCGTTTTCTCTTCCGAAACCCCATTCAAATGAATGGAACAATTTCTCGCAGTTTTTTGGCGTTTTGGGGGCTAAGCGCCGGTCCGATCTCTTAGAAAAGCCATTCCTCATGATTCCCGATCAGGCCGCACGTTTTGATGTATTTTGATGCATCTGCGAGATACGCTTTGGGATCCTTAGTGGTCCAAAGTATTTGGGCTCTATGAGCCTGGCTGCTTCGCATAGCCACACTGAATAACATATTTTGCAAAAGATACATTTTGTTGGTTGGAATCTAGTCATTTTACACCTTCAGTATTGTTAAATGGATCACTAAACTGAAAAGATGAGGTGTTTGTAGTTGTATTTTTTGTCGGCTTAGCAGCACTGCCCCTCAGTCACTCGGCTTGATAGAGTACCTAAAAAGTGTGTTTTAACAAAGACAACAAACCAGAGATAAATACAAAGGAGCCAAAGCACAGATACACATATCTCAGTATCTGCTCACGTCTGCATAACACATTGCCAATTAATTTAGATTTATTTCCCTAAGATGCTTTTTTCAATTTCTACTCCCCCCCCCCCCCCCCCACGACAGCCACTGAAAGTAAACTTATTAAACTGCAGTGCATCAAATGAATATGTGAAAGGCTTTAATTGTATATGCCTATGGGGCTTCATAAATGCTGATGCAATGCAATTAACATTGTTTATGTGTGTGTGTGTATTTGTGCTTTGTGTTTGAGTGTCATGTCTGGGAGCTGTGTTCTCAGGAGCTTTGACTGGGTAAAATAAAATCCAGAGTACACTCACAGGGCAACTTGACTGAACAAATACAATAATTCAATTTTGTCTTCAATTACATTTGCATTCAGACTTTCCCCCACCTTTAATTAAACCTATTGCACATGTCAGTGCCGAGCAGATGCAAATGTAATCAAATAAAGTCCATCATAAGTCCCAATATTCTACCTCATGAACCAAATTTTTATTTTTTAGTCTAAAGCAAATCTGTAAAATACTAGTGTGAAATGATGTTCAAAGCAATATGCAGTTAACAAACTGAAACTAATTAACACATTACAAAGGCGTTCACAGGATGAAAATGAACACAACATGCATACTCAGCTATCATATCAGTCATACGTCAAAAGCATTGATTGTCCAGAATTCCTCAATGTTGTTGGGAGTGGGGAATTCACTGAAGGTCATCAATAGGGACAACACAAAACAACACAAGGCTTCCGATTGCTTATTCATGGATCTGTCATCAAACATGTTCTGAACTTGAATAAATGTGCTCTCCCTGTAGGGGGGAACACACAAAGTCATTTTTATACACTACATGCTAGATGTTGAACACTTTCCGGTCTCACAGGAAGGTCATGGCAGCTATTGATTTGGACACCCAAGGTCACAGACATAACGAGTGAGGACAAACGGTCAGTGGCACATACATTTATGTAGATGGTGGTCGCAAATGGAAGCAAAACCTAACATGAGGTGGTTTTCCACAATGAGCTTCCAGCTTCAGGGTTTCTTGTGACCTTATCAAACCTTTCAGTTAGCCATCGTGGTGTATGTCTGTATTCATCATTTTATTGATAACAAATATATTTGAAATAATACTGCCGTATATCCTGGACACTTGAATGAAGAGAGGAAGCAGAGCTGTCAACTGATCACCTCCTGGTGGCGAGTTGGATTAGATGGCGGGGGAGGCTTCCTGACAGACCTGGTAATATACAGATGTGGCCACAATAGATTGTACGACAGCAGCATTCTGAGTGAACTGAGGTTCCTGAACGCATCGCTCTCTCTCTGCCGGTAAGCGTATTGCATCACTTCCGGTTGCCAGCTTAGCAGCTAGCAATGTTTTCCTCCTCTCCCCCTCCCGCTCCCTCTTGTTTAGAGTGTCTCATGTATAGCTATTCCTCTGCCTCCCTTAATGATAACAGTACATGCAACAAGTGTAGTTCATTTTCTAGGTTGGAGGCAGTTCTAAGTGGGTTAGATGCACGGATCCGCACCATCGAAGCTCAGACAGTTAGGTTAGTTAACTTGCCCCCTCCCATAGCCGGTGCGGAGCTGCTAGCCGTAGGTTCCACTAGCTGTTCCCCGGCAGCCCTAGAGCAGCCGGATGGCTGGGTGACTGTTCGAAGGAGTTTGAAGTTTAAACAGAAGCCCACTGAGCACCACCAACCTCTTCACGTTTCAAACCAGTTTTCCCCACTCAGCGACACACCCGCTGAGAAACCCACTCTGGTTATAGGTAGCTCCATAGTCAGAAACGTGAAGATAGCGAAGCCAGTGACCAAAGTCATATGCATCCCGGGGGCCAGAGCGGGCAATATTGAATCTTGTTTAAAACTGCTGGCTAAAGATGAGCGTAGTTACAGTAAGATTATAATACAAGCCGGCGGTAATGACTCCCGACTGCGGCGGTCGGAGGTCACTAAAATTAATGTGGAATCGGTGTGTACTTATGCCAAGACAATGTCGGACACCGTAGTTTTCTCTGTCCCTCTCCCCAAATTGATCAATGATGACATGTATAGCCGCATGTCGTCATTCAACCGCTGGTTGTCCAGGTGGTGCCCAGCAAACAATGTGGGCTACAACTGACAGACTTTCTGGGGAAAGCCTGATCTGATGAGTTGAGACGGCATTCATCCCACTTGGGATGGAGCGCGTCTCATTTCTGCAAACATGGCCAAGTTGATTAACGGACTTAATCCATCACCCAGAGTTCAGATCAGAAAGTAGAAGCAGAGTTGTAGTCTTCCACCCTTCTCTGCACTTCCATCCGAGCAGTTACCCACCCTTAAGAAGAGGAGTCAGACAAAAATAACCTCATACAGGTTAACAACACTACTGCAACAGTGCAACAAAACAGGATAATTAAATGTGGACTCCTAAATATGTATTAGTAAATGATTTAATATCAGACAATCACATTGATTTATTGTGTCTTACTGAAACCTGGCTGAGCCATGAAGAATATGTCAGCCTAAATTAATCAACTCCAAGTCATATTAATACTCACAGGCACCGGCCGAGGAGGTGGAGTAGCAGCCATCTTTGACTCAAGCCTATTAATGAATCCTAAACCTAAACTAAACTACAATTCATTTGAAAGCCTTGTTCTTAGTCTTTCACATCCAACCTGGAAAACATTACAGCCAATTATATTTGTTATACTGTACTGGCCACAAGGTCCATATTCAGAATTAATATCTGCATTTTCAGAGTTTCTATCAAGTTTAGTCCTTAAAACTGTTAATGACTTCATTAATTTCTTTAATAAAAAGATTTTAACTATTAGAGTCAAGATTGATGATCTCTTGCCCTCATCCAGTGCCGATCTGTCATCAAGAGGAGTGGCCTTGGAAACGGCTGTATGCCCTGGTGTATATTTGGATGGCTTTTCTCCCATTAACCTTGACCAATTGTCCTCAACGGTTTCTACTTCTAAACCGTCTACCTGTCTCTTGGACCCCATCTCAACGAGGCTGCTTAAAGACGTGTTGCCTTTAATTGGCACCTCTATGTTGGATATTGTTAATGTGTCTTTGCTAACAGGCCATGTACCACATTCCTTCAAAGTAGCTGTAATTAAACCTCTCCTGAAAAAGCCCACTCTTAATCCAGACCGATCTCTAACCTTCCCTTCCTCTCTAAGATCCTTGAGAAAGTAGTCGCAAATCAGTTGTGTGACTTCCTACATCAGAATAGTTTATTTGAGGAGTTTCAGTCAGGATTTAGAAGACACCACAGCACAGACAGCACTGGTGAAAATTACAAATGACCTCCTAATTGCATCAGATAGGTGACTCATCTCTGTACTGGTCTTGTTAAACCTTAGTGCTGCGTTCGACACCATTGATCATGACATCCTATTACAGAGATTGGATCAGTTGATTGGCATTTCAGGTACCGCACTAAGTTGGTTTAGATCCTATTTATCAAATCGATCTCAATTTGTATTTGTGAACGATGAAGCCTCAATGAACACAAACATTAATCACGGAGTTCCACATGGTTCTGTGCTTGCACCTATCTTCTCTTCTTTCTCTACTTATGGATGAATTTACATCTCTCCATTGCACCTTATTAACTCTGCTTCCTCCCCGGAGGCTGGCGGTGTCTGATGCCTGGTGAGCCGGCTTCCCACGTTGGCCCTGCTGATGCGTGCGTGTGTGTGTGTGAAAGAGTTTTTCCTGATCCGATGTGAGGTCCTGGGACAGGGATGTCGTATGTGTACAGATTGTAAAGCCCTCTGTGGCAAATTCGTGGATCTGTCATCAATTTAATTTGTGATATTGGCCTAATATTGTTTTCTTGCAGAATGCTATTTGTTAAGGATGCCCAATACATAATAAAAAAAAATACAAAAACAAGAAAAATGCATTGAAGGTATCCCCCACTTTTCCTGAATCATTTTGTAGATAGGAGGTTTTTCTGTTATGGTGTGGTGTGTTCATGGACCCAAATGCAGCGACAGGACAGCAGAGTTCTTCCTTAGACCAGTAGTTTATTGCATAGATGGAGAACAGGAGCAACCAACTAGGTCTGGGTGCAGACAGGAACATACAGTGAACATATGAAATTGTCAATTGGAGGCATGTTCCCGCGCTCCGAGAAGCGGCTGATGGTAGCGGCAGCAAACTGACAGTTAAACGGAAGCGCGCACCCACGCTCTGCTTCGGGCCGGAAGGTGGCTGTTTAACGAACACGTAATCCTCTCCGATCCGAGCCGGAAGGTGGCTGTTTAACGGCAGGCAGACCGGCAGGCGGGATCGACTGTGTGATGCCCGAGGCTCTACACAGCCCATACAACTCACCGCTGATCTCCGTGGAACGAATGGGAGGTCCTCTTCACGCAGGTGAAACCCGAGGCTCGACACTGGCATGAAGGTAAAAACTCAGAGGTAACTGACGGGCTACTCATGAACGAAGATGCCAGGTTGGCAAACGGATGGACTGACACTGGAGACGAGCATGACTGGAGTATTTACCAGAAGAGACAATTACAGGAGACGAGAAACAGATGTGCTCACGAAGAGAGGTTGCGGCTGTGGGCGGAACTTATAGAAAACAAACAGTGATAGGCAACAATCCTCACATTTTCACTTTGGCCATTGATATACAAAAAGTGATCTAACCTTCTGGAAAATTAACAATGTTAAAAAAATAATTTATTTGACCATTTATTGTTTTATGTTAAACTGTGAACAATTAGCAAAGAAAAAAGCGTGTGAACTGCCTGAAGAAAAGAAGGGCAGCACGAGCTGGTTGTTGCACTTCCCAAAACAAATGCAGAATTTATATGCAAATTGTCTATATACCTCAATCTATCACCAGCAAAGGGATTGACACCTGTTGCGAATATGCATGCATTTATAGCAATTAAAAGCAGGAGAGCAGTGGGAGGAGGATACAATGATAGCACAGGCAAGAAGAGCTATGGGCCATTCAACACTCCTCTCCTCCACACCACTTCACACAGCTACTTTATTGGTTTTGAAATTTAAATATTTTTTCCCCCTCAGTCCTTCCAATCTAACTCCCACTCTGCTGCTTGTGTGCTGGATCTCTGTGTACACATCTCCTTGACTCCAACCCTACTTTTCAACCAAACACTTAAGATTACATAACCAAAATAAAATGTGTCTCCCTGCCTAAACACAATGACTTTATGCAAAAACTCAGTTGTCTGATGACAGTAAACTTTTTAAGATTTGTCAATGTCAGGAAAACTGTTTCTGCGCATCTGAAACAGAATAAAGTAATTTAATTCAATGAGAATACCGTAAACTGCCAAATAAAACAGGGATGGAACCATTTATGCATGGATTGAAAAAAAACATTAAAAGGATAGGATAAAATTATTAATTTCATAGTCTTGTCACTTATATTGGTTATAATTGTTGTAATGTTAGCATTCCAACGCATTTTCAGTAGGAAATGCTCTTTCTAGTTCTTCTATTTCTTCTGTACGTATTTTGAACTGTATCTTCTCCTTCATATGTTGAACTATAGAAACCGTTCAAATATTAAAAAATTCAACTCCTTCGGGAATCAAGCGGAAAGACTTTTCAACTTTTCAAATCTTCATAATATAAATCTTGTTATAGTTTTTTTAAAAATGGGATCACAATGGAGAAAGTCTTAAACTTTAAAAACGTTATAAGATCTTCATACTTTCAGCTAAAGACACCATTTGAATTTTAAAATGTTGACAGAACCTTCAACTATTACTGTATATTTTCATATATTTTTTATCTTTTCATATCTTCAAATAATACATTTTTGTATGGAATAAAAAATTAATGGGATCCAATGGTGGAAAACTTCAAATCCGCTTAAACTTCTTCAACTTTAAAACCGTCCAATGTCCGCATACTTTCAGCTAAAGACACCATTTAACTTTTAAAATGTTGACGAAATCGTTAGCTATAACTTTATAATTTAGCTTTTTTTGATAGCTTTTATACTTATTTAACTGTCCCCATTTTTAGTTTGATGTGTTTTTCAGCTCGTTTGAGAGTTTTCAATGAGTGTGTATGGCAAGGAATGTTCAGATCTAGAGTGACAGAGCCAACTGCTAGAGTGAGAGAGGACCAACCGACAGTCCTAAAAAATGAAACGTATTTTGCCACAAGTCTCACAGTCGGCACTCTATTTACACCATTTATGTATCAAAACGTAGGGATTCTTGTGCCGGTCCTCACATGTGTCGATGGAATCCACGATGTTTCCCACATTTGTCAGGAGAACCCTTAACGAGAGAGCAAGTCCACGCTCTGCCGATGATGCAGTTTTCCTTTCAATTTTTCCAATTATACATTTTGTAAGATTTGTGTTCAAAGCTCCGGGTCCCGTGGCCGCAGGAAATGGCAAAGATAATACTCATGTAGCTTTCACGATTGTGGGGCCAGAAAGGAGGAACTCTCCACAGACGGAGGAACTCTCCACAGCCCCGGTCTGGCGCTCTCTCCAGACCAGTAGAACCATGTCACCCCAGAACAAATGCTTGGTCGTTAGTATGGTCATGCAAATGAATTCACACCTAAAGGTTAGTTCTATTGGTCAGTTCAAAGGAATGCCGCAGTTCTGTTCGCTAAGCCAATTAATAAGCTGGCGAGGTCAAAGCTCACACTTCCGGTCAAGGACAGGAAGTTCCCCTTCAGAATAAAACCTACTATCCTGCCTTCAGAATAAAAGCAACACATTAGGTTTCAGTCGGCATCCATTTTAACTATTGTCTAAACAATAAAACATTCATTCATTCTCATGCATCACACAGTTAATCATTACATTTGTCAAGAATAATAAAACAGTGATGTTTCATAATACATTCCTCCAGAATATTCCTCATAATATCCCAAATTAATTATCATATCTTTCTTTATGTATTAATTTAAAACAAACT
The DNA here is from genome assembly GCF_009769545.1 of Cyclopterus lumpus. NCBI lineage: Eukaryota > Metazoa > Chordata > Actinopteri > Perciformes > Cyclopteridae > Cyclopterus > Cyclopterus lumpus. Next base: position 10,356,419 of record NC_046970.1, on the reverse strand, counting down.
TCTCTTAATGTGCAAATATATATAAAATCCACTACAACCCAACAATTTAAACAAGGTTTTTCAGCAATTCAGTTAAATGCTTTTGGGCTTCAACACTTTTCAGCAGATAGTTTGTATTGTATTTTCATATATATTCGTCTATTCCGCTATTTTCAGATATATTCAGCTATATTCCGCTATTTTCTGCGATATTCAGCGATTTTCATATATTTCATACATTTCAGCTTCAAGCTTCACATTTTCAGCAATTTTCAGCTGTTTTCAGATATTGTTTTATATATTTCAGCTTCAAACTTCAGATTTTAGCATTCCAATGCATTTTCAGCAGGAAATGCTCTTTCTAGTTATTATTCTTCCGCCAGAACTTTGGTCGAGCGTACAGCTCGCAGCGTTGGACGCATCTGCATAAAAAATACATCAAAATGTGCGGCCTAATCGGGAATCTTGTGCATTTAAGTGGCGGAAAAGCGTGAAAAACAGCGAAAAAAATCGCAAAGCCTATGGGAAAAAAACTTTGGACCACTAAGGATCCCAAAGCGTAGCTCGCAGATGCATAAAAATACATCAAAACGTGCGGCCTGATCGGGAATCGAGAGCTATTTCGATAGAGGGTGGTGATAGACAACCACTTCTCGGACATGTCGAGGCTCGCTAGGTCCATTAGGCACCACATGGCCGGTGAAGCAGGTACAAGATTTACAAAGCAAGAGGGCTACAGACTTAGGAAGATAGCGCAGAATGTGGAGAGAGAGATAAGGGAGGGTGAGGAGGTCCTGCAGAGACTTCCAGAGGCGACGGTGGCTGCCCTGCTCCGAGGACAAAGGAGAGATGATGCAAAAAGAAGACGGGACAGAGATGCTGCAGGAAGAGGAGGAGGACGGGACGGAGAGGCTGCAGGAGGAGGAGGACGGGATGGAGAGGCTGCAGGAGGAGGAGAAGGACAGGACAGAGAGGCTGCAGGAGGAGGAGGAGGATGAGAAGGAGATGCTGCAGGAGGGTGGAAGAAGAGGAAACTCCCGACTCCATACTGAGTGGGGTCTCAGGACCACCTCTCAGGGACACAAAGGGAGTTGAGGGTTTTTGTTTGTTGGGTGTAGTTAGGTAGTGTGTCTGTATGTTCGTATTGTTCTATGTAGAAATAAAGTTTTTGTAAAAATAAAAAAAATAAAAAAATTGGTGGGTTGAGTGTGGGTGTTTGCGAGCTGCCGGCGCGCGCTAGCGACGTGCTAACGGTGGGCTAGCGGGGAGCTAACGGCGGGCTAGCGGAGAGCTAGCGGCGGGCTAGCGGAGAGCTAGCGGCGGGCTAGCGGAGTTAGCACGCCAAAATGGACTTGAGTTGGCTCACACGCAGGCACGGGATTCGGCTTATGCCGGTGTTCCCGTGCACGGTGGAGGACTGCAGTCTGGCGGTGGGGGAGATGGTGGGCTACAGCAGCGTGAAGTCCGCTGCCCGGATGAACAAGGCTGTGGTCTTGTTCCTGGACAGCATCAGCAAGGTCAACACGGTGGTGGAGAGCGGGGTCGTGGTGTTCAACACGCACGTCCCCGTCTCTCCCCTGGTCACGGCGGCGGTGAGGGTGACGGTGGCGAACGTGCCGCCGTTCGTGAAGGACGAGGTACTGGTGGGGGAGCTGTCGAAGCATGGGAGGGTCACGTCCCAGGTGAGGAAGATGTCCTCTGGGAGCAGCTCTCCACTATTGAAGCACGTGGTGTCGCACAGGAGGCAATGCTTCATGCTGCTTCATGGCAGGAGCGAGGACTTGGACATCACTTTCACGGTGAGAGCTGATAACTCTCTTTTTATTATTTATGCAAAAACTGACAATATGAAGTGTTTTAACAGTGGGAGGGAAGGACATCAGAGCAGGGCCTGTCCTCGGAGGAAGGCTGGTGGACAGGACGACACCAGGGGGGACCCCAAAGACGGAGAGGACACGGAGGGGGGTCGGGAGCAGCAACAGGAGGAGGCAGGTGGGGTGAAGCAGGTGACCACAGAGCGGGGAAGTGGGGGGAAGCAGGTGAGCACAGAGAGGGGTAGTGGGGTGAAGCAGGTGAACACAGAGGAGGCAGGTGGGGTGAAGCAGGTGATCACAGAGCGGGGAAGTGGAGGGAAGCAGGTGAACACAGAAGGGGCAGAGGTGGGGCAGCAGGAGGAAGAAGAAGAGGAAGAAGGGGCTGAGATGGGTCAGCAGCAGGAGGAGGAAGAAGAAGGGGCTGAGATGGGTCAGCAGCAGGAGGAAGAGGAAGAAGGGGCTGAGATGGGTCAGCAGCAGGAGGAGGAAGAAGAAGGGGCTGAGGTGGCCCAGGAAATGGAGGGGGAGAGGGCAGGTGTAGTACTGCAGGTGGAAGAAGAGGGGGCAGGGGCAGCCCAGGGGGGGGGGGCACATATTCAGGAGGACAGCCAGGGGTGCACTGGAGGACAGGTGGAGGTGGGTAGGGGGCAGGAAGGAGGAGGGAATGAAAAGTGTGGGCAGGTCATGGTAGGAGAAAGTGAGGTGGAGATGGAGGAGGGTGAGGAGAAGCTTCATCCTCTGAAGAGGAAGGCCGGGGGGGACGAGGAAGGCTCGCAGAAAAAAAAGGGACCTGTGGGCCAAGGGTATGAGTCTGAGTCCAGTATGGACGACGACTCTGTGGTAGAGAGTGGGTCCTCTGATGACACTGAATGTGAGAGGGAATATAGTCTGGCCAGGCTGAAATGGTTCCTCAAGGACACAAAAAATAGGAAGTGTGAAGTGGAGAAGCACTTCACCGATCTGCCAAAGCTGATTCTATCTATCCGGCTTCATATGAAGAACAAGACGAGGAGAGGTTTTACACGCCAGGAGATTTATAGGCTTCAGAAGATCAGGACAGTGGTAAATAAAGGGCTGAAGGAGAAGGCTGACAGCCAAGCACAGGAGGCCGGAGATCCGGAGGAGCAGCCCGGAGGAGCAGCACGGAGGAGCAGCCCAGAGGAGCAGCATGGAGGAGCAGCCCGGAGGAGCAGCACGGAGGAGCAGTCCAGAAGAGCGGCCCTGAGGAGTGACCCTCAGGCGCAACCCTGAGGAGCGACTCAGCCCAGAGGAGGAGAAACCTTGACTATGACATTGAAACGGGGTCTCAGGACCACCAGCGGACAGAAGCGTTGCGTTTGTTGTTTGATTTAGTTTTGAAGTAAGTGCAATGTTCTGTTTGTTTGTTCGTTTTTTTATGTAAAATAAAGGTTTTCTAAAAAAATCTCTCTCTCTCTCTGCGTGAGGACGGAGGTTGTGAGCTGAGAGCGGTGTTGTGTGAGTAAATGGTGGTTTTTGTCTGTTTTTCTTGTTGACTGGTCGACAGAAGGCAGTGTATGTTGTAGCGTGTGTGGTAGTGTGTGTTGTAGTGTGCGTGGGGTTATTGTGTGCACGAGGGGGTTTGGTGGCTTGTTGTGTGTGTTGGCGCAGCCGGCCGGCGATGGACCTCAGCTGGTTGACTCGGGGACATGGTCTGAGAATCGCACCGGGTTTCGCCTGCTGCGTGGAGGACTGCAGTCTGGCGGTGGGGCGGGTGGTGGGTCATGGCAGCGTGAAGTCCGCCGCCCGCATGAACAGCGCGGTCGTGATCTTCCTCGACAGCGTGGAGAAGGTGAGCACGGTGGCGGCGAGAGGCATCGTGGTGAAGGGCACGGTGCTGCCGCTGCTAACGCCGGCGGTGAGAGTCACGGTGGACAACGTGCCCCCGTTCATTAGGGACGAGGTGTTGCTCGGAGAGCTGGCGAGGCACGGGAGGGTGGTGTCGGGTGTGAGGAAGGTCTCCTCAGGGTGCAGGTCTCCCCTGCAGAAGCACGTGGTGTCTCACAGGAGGCAGCTCCTCATGGTCCTGAACAACAGGAGTGAGGAGCTCAACCTCGTGATCAAGACCAGAGTCGAGGGTTTTGACTATGTGCTGTTTGTGACCTCTGGAAACGGGAAATGTTTCCGGTGTGGACGAGAGGGGCATCAGGCCAGGGAGTGCCCAAGTAAGCGGGCAGCTGAGCGGGACGCTTCTAGTGAAGCGGCTCCTGAGGGACAGAACCAGGAGGGTCCGGAGGGGGTCGGAGGGGACCGGCAGGAGGCACAGGGAGGACACCCTGCTGGGTGGGGGCCAGCAGGGTGAAGAGGGGGGTCGGGCTGGGCTGGGTGGAGCCCAGCAGGGTGAAGAGGGGGGTCGGGCTGGGCTGGGTGGGACCCAGCAGGGTGAAGAGGGGGGTCGGGAGGAGCTGGGTGGGGCCCAGCAGGTGGAAGAGGAGGGGGCAGGGAAGGAAAGATGTGGGCAGGAGGAGGGTTTTGTGTGGTCAGACGGTGAGGTTGACATGGAGGAGGAGGAGGAGAAGGGTCAGGCTCACCGTCTGAAGAGGAAGAGCAGGGAGGATGAGGAAAGCTCACGGGCCAAGAAGGGAGCTTCGGGTAAGGGGGACGAGGAGTCTGAGGTCCAGTATGGAGGAGGACTCCTCCTCTGAGGAAGGTGAGGAGCACCCAGATGTATACAGTGTGGACGAATTAAAAGGGTTTCTAGGTAGGACTAAAAATCAGAGGATTTTTATAGAGGATCACTTCTCGGACTTGCCGAGACTTGTTAAGTCCATTCGGCTCCACATGGCCAATAAGGCCGTGAAGAGTTTTACTGATCGGGAGGGCTGGAGGTTGAGGAAGATCGCTGTTACTGTCGGTAGAGCGATTAAGGAGTTTGAGGCAGAGTTGAAATGCAAGGGCCGACGTCCAGAGCACCGTACTGACGGAGGTGGCCGGTCCTGAACTGGGAGGCGTGTCGGCGGTGGTTTCCCTGCTACGAGGACGAGACGGAGGTGCTGCAGGACAAGGATGCGACGGAGAGGGACCACCTCTCAGATTTATTTGTTGTTCTATTTAGTTAATGTGTTTACAATGTGTGTGTTTGTTCTCTCTCTCTCTCTATATATATAAATGTGAAGATATATGTAAGCAAATTTCTCTCCTAAATTAAATTAAACAATTCAAAAAAGATTCAAGTATACAAAATGTACTTTTTTGTAAATACTGAAAAACATTGTGCTTTAAAGAAAAAAGAAGCAGCACTCACTTGAACCTGAGATGTGAGTCAGGAGGAATTGATAATGGGAGAACTGGGGATTTTTTTTGCATACAAAGACAATGCACAGACATGTATGGATGCAAAAAATTAGCCTAATTCACGGCAGCTGAATTTTAGAACTCGGCCGAAAAGTGTTGTGCTACTGTGTCGTTAAACCTCTCAGGGTTTAGATTCTCCGCCTGACATCACTGAGGTCATAACGTTGTTGAATCAGAAACTAAGGATGATAAGTGTTACGGTTTGTCTCTGACCCCGATCGCACGACAACAGGAAGGTTTGTCTTAGTCGAACACACGGCGTAGTTTATTAGAGCACAAAAAACTCAAAGTGTCCCTTTAATCCACGAGTGATTGAACATCAACCCGACAAACAAAAAAACTCCTCTTCTCCAGGGGAAGGGAAAAAAGGTAATCCACTTGATGGTCGAACAGAAAATACTCCATACAAACATTAGCAAAGACACGAGGGAAACAGCAAAGACCCGAGGCGGGAAAGTCCACAGACATCATGGCACGAACTCGCAACGTCAGCACAGACCGTCCTGATCCTTATTCCCCGTAGACAACGAGCTGACGAGCTGCAGCTGTCGGACAAGCTGAGTGGCTTCAGGTGTGAGTTGGAGCGCACCTGGCTTGTCCCCGCCTCCAAGCCTGTAGCTCCCTGGCAGCGCGCTCTGAGGTACCGGGTGTCACTGTGTGAACGGGCTGAGGAGAGAGTCCGGCTGGCTGAGTCCTGACAATAAGTTGATAGTTTGGAAGCGACCGTCATCAAGACGCAGTTCCTGGAGAAGCTGTGTGTGGCTATGGATAATATAATATATAATATTAATATTATGAACCCAGACACGAGGGCTTGATGTTCCAACGTTTGTGGGACTTCCACAACATGTACATGGTTATTTCTTCCATGGTGGATGGCAGAAATGAACAGTTTTTATGACGATAAGCCACGGGCCTTCCCTCCGGCTCTTCTAGCGCAAATGATCACAAATAGTCTGCCGAGTAAAAAGTGATGTCTTTCAAGCGCGACGGGCCACATAAAATGACGTCACGGGCTGGATTTGTTTCGCGGGCCTTGACACCTGTGGCCTAGTTAGTGTACCCCACTGACTTGGTGAACCCCTGACTTGACTCTCGCGGCATCAAGCGGTTGACATTTGTGGTTGAAGTGTCTCACATTGATGGATCTTTGGAATACCATTAATTTCCCCTTCAGGATGAACTGTAATAGCTCAGGTGATCCTTAGACTCAGAATCTGGGCACAAAGCAAGGTATGTAATGGAACGCTTACCCCTTTATTCACATCCTTATTTTTAGAACAGCTTTGCCTTATGCTGCCACATTATGCTCAAGATGGTCACAGCAATTTTGGACATTACAGGTTTCAGCATCTGTGGTGCAAAATACAAATAAAATATGTAGAGATGGATTCTTTTTTTAAAGGAATAGGTCTTTCTGAATTCATCTGCATAATGTGCGAGTGGTTCTGATCTGTGAAAAGAAGCTGGAGACATAAGGGAGGGATGACTCAGGACGAGGGCCAAATCTCTGTTCAAGAGGTTCAAGCTTGTGTAAAAGAGAAAGCATCTTCTCCCAGTTATGTGTATGCATGTTCATTATCAGCCGAGGTGTGATAAGAGTGTACATTTTAGTTAACTCAGCCTCTAATCTAATGATATTCATTGATACACTGGAGTGTGGCCTCATCTTGCAGAGCAGAAAGTAATTAGTTACACTTTTAAACCCAAGCTAATCCTCACTGACGATACGCTGGTTGTTTATCCCAAAATTTCTGGGCAGCCCAAAGTCTGTCTGTGTTTTACATTCATAGATGCAGCATCAACATGTTTGCATGATATTTCTATAAAATATGGGTACTTTTCAGTAAAATCTGTAAAAAACAGACAAATCACAGCTACAACATAAAGAATGATGTTGTTTAATAAACTGACAGTTCTTCCATTAGTTTATTAACTGATCAGAGGAAAAAAAGTTTACCCTTTTGACACTTTAACTGGGGGGTGCCAAAGCGGCTTTACCTTTTTTATTTTTATTTTTCTGGCAAAAGTGATGTCATAACATATTTTAGAAAAGCATTGGTAGTGCTTTCAACACTTCATTCAGATTGATCAGGCCACCGCAGTGGTCGTAGTGTCCCAAGTAAAATAAACCAAAAACCTCAAAAGGCCAAAAAAGTGTTTATAGTAGAAACATTGAACACATGATGGACAACCACAAATAGTTTACTAGGTAAAGGCTAAATCCATTCACATCATATGTTTGCTGTGGTGAACAACACATCTATGCTGTTAACAAGAGCCACTATGGAAAATGGACTGTACTTGTAGAGCACTTTTTTAGTCTTCTGACCACTCAAAGTGCTTTTACATGTCATCATTCACCCATTCACACACAGAAGACAGGAGCTACCATGCAAGGTGCCAATCAGGACTAGCAATTTGTACTAGTCGCGCCGAAACATTGAGCCACACAATGCAATGATATAACCACAAAATAAACACAAACATTACACAACAATAAATTAAATTATTGCATAAGTATCAGGAAAACTGTTTTATATTTATCATATAATCAATAGAGTCAAAGTCTTAGAATTTGTAATTCTTCATCTTATCTATGAGATATTTGTAATATTACAGAGAAAATTAAAGACACAATTTAAAAACAATTGTTTCTAATTATGTGATCTTTTCTAATTACAAAAAAATATGTGTTTTTAGAGATGGCAGTAGTATTTTTTTAAATCTTAATTTCTTTGGACCCCATTATCACTATCACAGCAGCTGCTAGTCCTGCTTTTCCGACTTCTTTCAAATAGACTTTGCTGGCAGCACTGGGGGTGCAGTATATATAGGTGTTGTGCCTCGGGACTCACACCGTGATTTGCTGTGCCAACCTCCGACGTCGATCCTCAGGACTCACGTCGTGATTGCTCATCTTCTTTTACGGAATAAAGTTCCTTACCCTTATCCTGTCTCCTGTGGTCTGCTCTTGGGTCCTAACCCTGTTCTCCCGTGACAAGTATTCCTGAAAGTGAACAATGTAGTCTCTCTTCTAAAGGAAACGAATAAGGAAGTAATTTGCTTTACACCACGATAATTTACATACAGTGCCTTATTTGTCAGCAATCTCCCTGTATCTACTTTGTTTATTAAAAAAAGCTTTTCCACATGCACCATATACAGCATTCCCTCATCGAACAACAACCTTCACCAGGACTTGGCCTGTGGTTGCTATAAAAACAACACCCACTTATGTGACAAAGTGTTGTCGGTCAACCACTATTTTTTCACTATGGTGTCTGTGGCAGCGGAGTGTGGTTAGGCTCAGCTGCAGAGTGGGTGGAGCGGGGGTGTAGTTCAGGGAATGGTGCCGTGATGTGTAATCAGCCTCAGCTGGGGTCAAATGGGTGTGTTTGTGTCTTCCATATAAAAGCAGGAGTAGCTGGTGAACAAGGAAGGAGAGCGCGTAGCAGATGCCTGGAGCGTTCGGAAGCCGAAACGGGACTGAAATTAATAAAACCAGTTACTGCACTAAAGATCGCGTGTGTGTGTGTTGCCCTCTTTTGTGCCTGCCCGAGACTCAAACGTGTTACAGTGTCATAGTCTAATAATGCAGGCGGCACTAAAGGAGACATCGCTTGGTCAATGCTGCACATTTGCAGAATACAGAAGAATGCAAGGGTGGAATTTGGGACAGCACCTGTCAATCTTAGTCTAAGTACTATAACTCCTTGTTTCCCCTTTCTGATTTGTTGCTGTTCTATTTTTCAGTCTGCCTCTGTAACAGGGAGCACCCATCATCGTCAGCCCACCATCCACCACAATGCCATCCATTTCATCTCCTCCTCTGGATTTCTTTTCTTCTGCTATCGCACATTAGACTGAATGACACATTTGGAAGGGACTCTCAAATGTACATTAGGATTGAGAGAGTAAGCAAATGACCCAGAAGGTGAATTTTTATGCATTACAGGTGGCCTGAGAGCCACTCAGCCACCATTAACCAAGATGAGGGACCAACGGGACCACTTCCTGCCAGGAAGTAATGGGAGAAATGTGGAGTGCATGTTTAGGGCATGTCAGATGTTCCATGTCTGGAAATTACTATCAGGACACACTCTGGACTGTAGCACTGGATCCATTTATAATGCACTGCCCAGAAGTTATTTACAGCAAAATGTGCGTCTGTGCTACCTTAAGTCTAACTTGACTTACATAATGTGCTATATTGTGCCATCAGGGTCAATGCATATGCAAGACACTCAGCATCAACTCAGCAACAGAAAGTAGGGAAAACAGTCAAAATATCTAAATGTTTAAATGACTCCTAAATGAAACGATGATTGCAGACATTAATCAGACAAAGAAATCAAACCATCAGAGTATTATTCAGCACAGGGACGAGTCAGACACATCCACTGATAGAAATAATCCTCCTGTTTTTTTATTCTTCAGGATGAGAATAATTCAAGTATGAGAGTTTGTATCCATTCATTCTTTTTATTGTCAAAGTTTGCTTCAAAGTAACTCATGCTTTTAATCAAAGAGGGAATTGTGCATTTAAAATATATAGTAGTGTCATAAACCACCTTCACTGGTTATTTGAACAGGCGTACAACTTGCATATATCCTCAGTAAAACTCAAATCATCACTGTCGGCCAGAAACCTTGTATGTCCAAAACCTAAAATAACACCACGTTGTCAAAGTTGCTATTGTGTCTTTATATATGACTGATGATGAAGATACATATAGGCAATGCTGCATATGTGCAGAAGAAAACATTCTTATCCATAAGTTCAGAGCATATGGTATACCACTCTACGACACATTTGTGGTCAAACTACTGAAGAGAAAGCTTACAGACTTCAAGAACTGCAGATTGCAGTCAAGGGAGTCAAAGTCGCTTCATCAACTTCACAAGGCTGATTGACTGTTGGACAGGAAGACCCTGATCAGGTCAGGTACATTCATCTGGTTGAGCTTGTCTTGCTGCAGAGTCTGGATTATGGAGTTGAAGGTGGAGCTTAAGTCCACAAATGAGTCCTGACATAGATTCCTATGTCCAAGTGATGGAGCATGATCATGTTGACTGCATGGTGCTCTTTAGGTGAACTGCAGCGGGTCCAGAAGTGGGTCAGTTATGGCTTTGAGTTGGGACAGCACAAGACGCTCAAAAGATGTCACTCGAAAATTTGTCAGGGTGACAGCCCTGTAGTCATTAAGTCCTATGGTCCTCTTTTTGGGGATGATGGTGCAGGTTTTGGCACATGGTATGTCTCCAGTGAGGTGTTCGAGATGTCTCTAAACACTGGGGACAGCTGGTCAGCACAGTGCTTCAGGGTGGAGGGAGAGACAGAGGCAGGTCCTAATGCTTTTTAAGAATTTCTGTCAGACATTCCACCACATTTTAGATTGTTTTCATCCCATCTGCCTGTTTACTAACTCTCCTGTCATTTCAGATACTCCCACAGCATCAACTCTCACCTGGTACTCCTCCCCACCTCACCTGCAGCACATCACCTCATCAGTCCCTCACTACTTAATCCCTTTACTCATGCCTGTTCACTACCAGATTGTCTTGTGTGTTTTTACCAAGCTCTCAGCGTTATCCTGTCACCATATCTGTTCTGCCTGTTCTGACCCTGTCTGCCCCTTTTTGACCCTGCATTCCTGCCTGCCCCTTTTTGGACTTGTTTGCCCCGATGACAGATCTCCCGGTTTTGACCCCTGCCTGAATACCAGTAAAATAATTGTCCTTACAACTCTGTCTCGTGGTTGTGCTTTTGGGTTCAGTTCACAGTATTGTAATCCTGACAAGTTCTGTGTGTAGACAAGATGGATGGAGAGAGCCATCATTGTGGTAGGGACAAGGGGGCCTCTGAAATGGGTGCTGTGTTGGAGTTGGAGTCATAGGTGATGGAAGATAAACACAGACCAGTATTAAGGACATAAACTTACAAGGAGAGTAAAATGGCCTTCGAACAGAGTTGTAGAAGTGCCTCGGCATTTTTCCCTTTCCGGCCGCATACCAAAAAGTAAGGGCTCCTTCAATAATTGTCAAATAAATCCTCTGGGTTAGCTTCCTTAATGCTCAAGATCTCTTTTCGGGTGAAAGAACCCCAGATACTGGAGCAAAACACAGATCAGGAGTTACAAACAGAACAAGAGAAAACAAAGTGCACCAACACATGAGGCAGCCATCCGTGATGCCATCTTAGCCCGGGTGCTTTGTCTTATATTGAGTCATTATTTTTAGTTTGGTGGTTTCATGATGCATATTAGCTCATTAAAACAGAACATGTGCTTTATGGTCAAAAAGTAACCAACATCAGTCATAAGATAAATCCTCTATGTACACTGAAAGTTGTCTGCACAGTGTCAGCAAAGTGTGTTTTACATGTTGGGAGTAAAACACATCACAAACTCATTCGCTCATCTTTGCTGTTTGCTGCAAATTGCTACCCTCCCTTTGACACTTTCACATCAACCTTAGGGGGTCATTAGTAACTGTATAAACCGCCTTACAACATAAAGCCGCAGGACAGACAATGATGGCAGCGCTGCATCCACTTTGACAGATAGCAGCGCTGTCAGCAGCCCTTGTAGAGAGATGGAAAGGTAAAGCTCAATATGTAACTCTGGTAAATTTCACGTCCATGTGCATGATATTCTTCTAGCTATCAAAAGAGGGTCATAGGCCACCATCTTATCTCAATTACATAATGTAACATATTGATGTTGTGTAATTGCCCTACAGTGCTGTGGACAGTTTATCATTGCCTAAAAATAAAGTAGAATTAGGTCTGTGCAACAATTCAGTTTATTTTCAAATAAAATCACGGTAATAATTTATAAGAAAGGTCTGATGTTGTTTTATTATTTTTTTTATTTGCACAATTCAAACAATAAAATCACAACAGAGATAAATGAATATCACAGTGCAGGAAGAGACAAAAAGCCAACTGGGCTTATTTGAAGCCTCCACCTATATAATATTTAAAATTTTACAAACATAAAATGCACAAGATAGACAACTAAAGAAAGACAAGCTCACAGTGATAGGTCTAGGATTGTGTGGGTCTCTCCAGGCAAACCTGCTATTTTCTTCTTATAGGTGGAGTGGCACAAAGTCAAAAGGGCTGGATAAACATGAATATAGATCAGAGGTTAGGCTGAGGGTATCACTTGTCTCATGGCTCTGAAACAGCTGTGCCAATCACAGTGACACATGGCAACAATAGCTTGATAACCAACTTGGTGAAGCAGTTTATATGATTGGATCGATACGATGTTATTTCATAATTCTTCTGTATTTTGGGTGTAAATAGTTACATATCGTACATTGTAACATGCGACACAGCATTTACAGACATTACATTTACATTGTAATGTTGTAAATATATTATCAAACAAAAACACTAATTATTTTAAACTGGAAAGGAGGTTGTGGGGCACAGGATTAATGAGTCGCTGTAATCCCATGTCCCCTATATAAACTGGCATAGTGCCAAGTTTTAGTGGATCCGTCTGATGTGTTTAGAGGTGTGTCTGTGGTTGTTCCGTGGCAGCCTGCTGTCGTTTGCACACCCATTAATGATGGTAAACTCAGTGGACAGCCATGCGCAGTGGCATTCAGTTCTGAGTCTCTGTGGAGTCGGGAGCTTCCTCTTCTTCTACCCTCCTGCTGCATCTCCGTCTCATCCTCGCCCTCCGAGCAGGGAAACCACCGACGACACGCCTCCCAGTCCAGGACCGGCCACCTCCGTCAGTCTCCGCAGGGAACTCGGGCCCCGCGTGCCAAGTACTCCTCAGACGCCTTTAGCACTCTAGTAATGTTCTGAGATATCTTCCTCAGCCTGTAGCCCTCCTGATTTGTAAAACTTTTTACAGCTTTATTGGCCATGTGGAGCCGAATGGACTTAACGAGCCTCGGCATATCGGCATAAATTCTCTGGTTCTTAGTCCGATTCAGAAACCCCCTTATTCTGCCCACACTGTACAACCCTGGGCGCTCCTCACCGTCATCAGAGGAATCACCTTTATCATCAGAAAATGAGTCCTCCTCCATACTGGACTCAGACTCCCCGTCCCCTTTGCCCGAAGCTCCCTTCTTGGCCTGTGAGCTTTCCCCTTCCTCCCTGCTCTTCCTCTTCAGACGGTGAACCTGACGCTTCTCCTCATCCTCCTCCATGTCAACCTCACCATCTGTCCACTCGACATCCGCCTCCTGCCCACATCTTTCCTTCCCTGCCCCCTCATCTTCCACCTGCTGAGACACACCAGCCCTCTCCTCCTCCACTTCCTGGACACCTCTGTCCCCCTATACCCCACCTGCTGGACCACCTCTGCCCTCTCTTTCTCCACTTCCTGGGCCACCTTTGCACCTTCTCCTTCACCCTGCTGGGCCCCACCTAGCCCCTACTGACCCCTCTCTTGACCCTGCTTGGCCCCACCCAGCTCCTCCTGAAAAAAAACTTCATCCTGCTGGGCCCCACCCAGCCCCTCCTGACCCCCCTCTTCACCCTGCTGGGCCCCACCCTGCCCCTCCTGAACCCCCTCTTCACCCTGCTGGACCCCACCCTGCCCCTCCTGAGACCCCTCTTCTGTGCAACAATTCAGTTTATTTTCAAATAAAATCAGGGTAGAAAGGTCTGATGAGATAAGAAAGGTCTGATGTTGTTTTATTTATTTTTTTATTTGCACAATTCAAACAATAAAATCCCACCCTGCTGGGCACCATCCGTCTCTCCCTGCCCTTCCTGACGGTCCCCTCCGACCCCCTCAGGACCCTTCTGGTTCTGTCCCTCAGCAGCCGCTTCACTAGAAGCGTCCCGCTCAGCTGACCTCTTGCTTGGGCAGTCCCTGGCCTGATGCCCCTCTCGTCCACACCTGAAACGCTTCCCGTTTCTAGAGGTCACATACAACACTTAATCAAAGTCCTCGACTGTGGTCCTGATGACAAGGTTGAGCTCCTCACTCCTGTTATTCAGGACCATGAGGAGCTGCCTCATGTGAGACACAACGTGCTTCTGCAGGGGAGACCTGCACCCCAAGGAGACCTTCCTCACCTGCGAAACCACCCTCCCGTGTCTCACCAGCTCTCCGAGTAAAACCTCGTGCCTAATAAAAGGAGGCACGTTGTCCACCGGGACTCTGACCGCCGGTATTACCAGCAGCAGAACCGGCACCACCGTGCCCTTCACCACGATGCCTTTAGCCGCCACCGTGCTCACCTTCTCCACGCTGTCGAGGAAAATCACGAGATTTTTTTTGAAAAACACTTTATTCACACATTCATATTTTTACATTGTGTGTTTTTTTTTTTTAAACGACAGGTTTTGTTAAAAATAAATAAATCATCTGATAAAAAACTGCGCAAACACCAGCTCCTCTTCCACAACAGAACAATCAAGGTTTTTAAAACACCAACGTTGTTTAAAAGCATCCAAGTCTCCAATGTGCTTATAAAAACGGAACTCCAGCCAGAGTCTGGCTCTGATGTAACAGAGCCACACTGCCCTGGCCTCCTGCCCCTCCCTGTTCTCCACTCGCTTTTTCCGCGTTAAATAAACGGACATTTTAACTTTCCCAGAAAGGTAGTTGAGGAGCTGCCACTTTTCTTTTTCTACCTTTTTGTAGGCAGCTCCCATGATAAAAAACCTTCTCAGTAAAAAACACATTAAAAAGACTAAAAAACAATGTTAAAAGAGTGAAGAAACCTGAAAGTCTCTTACTCAGTTTACTGAGTTCGCACTCAGTAAAAACATGGTAGATAGTCTCACGAAGGTCACAGAAGGGGCAGCGGCTCAGGACAGCGGGATTAAAAACAGAGATAAAAGCATTGCAGGCGACAGCACCGTGTAAAATCCTCCACTGAAGGTCGGCCGTTCGTTTCTTGAGGGGAGGTTTATATAAAATCCTCCACTGTGGGCCAGGTCCGCAATGTCCAAGTCTCTCTGACCACACAGTGGGAGGCCTGTTGCACACTCCGGACCTGTTTGTGCTCTTCACACAATTAAAATACACATTCTTTTTGTCCGCTCGGTGTAATGTCATTGCTTCCGGACACGTCGTAGCAAGCAGGGGGCCGGTGAGTTCCCCTAGCCCTGGGCTAAGGGAGATCTCGGGAAAAGGGTCTGCAGGGTCCGGCTCGATTTGTCCTTGGCTGTAGTCCATGAGGACTCCTTCCACCTCTCCTTCCCGGTCAGCCTCTGCCTCCACAGCTCCAGGAGCCTCCTCGCCACCCGGACGGAGTGTAGACCCAGCAGAGCGCCCAGGGCCGGGGGGTCGCTCAGCGTCGGCCCCACTGCATCCACTAGCTGCTGTAGGCACAGGGTCCGTAACCTCAGCAGTGCCAGGGGTGACGCTGCTGCTGATGTCCAGCTTGGCCCTGTGAATCAATGGTTCTCTCAACAACCAGTACAGAGAGTTAGACTGTGGGCATCTTTCACGAGTAAAAAGGGCCCACGACTTAAAAACGCCCTGATAAAACGGAGGCAGCCCACTTAACTTTAAAATGCTAGAATCCATTAAAAACAGAGCAGTATCCAGCCCCAGGTTGTTAGCACGTCTGAGGATGCAGCTGGCCACATCTCTCCACACTAAAAACTCCGGACTAGTCAGGTATTTTTTGACAAACTGTATTCTAAAAGTGGCTGTCCGGCTGGCCAGGTGGACGAGGCCCTGTCCCCCCTTCTCTCTGGCTAAAAACAGCACCCCTTGTGGCACCCAGTGTAGACCCTCCCAAAAAAAATCCACCATTTATTTTTGTATGTGGGCTAGCAAGCCTGAGGGAGGATCTAGGCATGTTAGGCGGTGCCACAGCTGGGATGTGATAAGATTATTTAAAACCAGTACTCTACCTTTAAAAGACATCTGAGGGAGCAGCCACTTCCATTTGGAAAGTTTTCCCTCAATCTTTTCTGTGACGCCCTCCCAATTCTTTTGGACCACGTTTTCCTGTCCGAGATATATCCCAAGATATTTAAAACCGTCCTTCCTCCACACTAGTTTCTGGGGAAGGACTGGGAGGCCGCCACACCATTCACCGACAGCGAGGGCCTCACTTTTCTTCCAGTTCACCCTCGCTGCCGATGTCCTGCTAAAAACCTCTACGATGTTGGTTAAAAGGTCTGCATCCCTCTGGTCCTTAATAAAAACAACAATATCGTCGGCACAAGCCGATAAAATCATTTTCTCATTAAAACCAGGTAAAACCAGTCCTTGCAAGGTAGAGTGTATCTTGATGAGGGGCTCCAGGGAGAGTGCATAGAGCATCCTGGACAGAGCACAACACTGGAGTGGAGGAGTGCGCCGCGGCGCAGCAACCCGGCGCCGGAACGGGCCACCCAGACGCCACGGCCGCAGCCGCGCCCCCGATCGGAGACGCGAGCGCCGCCGCCACACCCACGCCGCCAGTCGGAGCCACCGCACCCCCGACCGGAGACACACGGGCCAGGTGGAGCCGGGTCACCGCGCTTCGGACAGGCTCTCGCGGTGTGCCCCTCCTCACCGCAACTAAAGCACTTAATCACCGACGATGTCGCATAATTCTCGTAGTCAAAATCATCTACCTTCACCCTGAAGCGGAGGTTGAGGTCCTCGTTCCGGTTGACAAGTATCATATACAAGTATCTGCGGTGGGACACTACGTGCTTCAGCAACTGATCTTTACACCCAGACAAGATCTTCCTGATCGGGGAAACCACCTTCCCGTGTCTGGAGAGCTCTTTGCTGAGGAACTCGTCGGTGATGAACTCTAGTAGCCGGCCGGTAACGGAAACACCTGGACAAACAAATCGTTCACCGTGAGGCCCGCCTCCACCACACGGTTCACCTTCTCCACCTGGTTCAGGAAGATGACCACAGCGCCATTCATGCGCACGGCAGACTTAATGCTGCTGTGCCCGACCCTCGCCCCCACAGCCATCCTGATGTCCTCCACGCTGCACGAGAAACCTTAATGCCGTGCTTCCTCGTGAGGTGGGACAACGTGTCTCCATTTACCATGGCGAGACACCGGCAGGAGGAAACAAACACCCATAGAAAAACCACAAACTACCCCAAAAATACACAACCCAAACTACGGTGAAACCCAGCCAATAAACCAAATGAAATTAATATACATAACTAAGGGAAATAAACAATTTGAAAAAAAGATCCGCTCACTCAGCAACTCGCTCACACATGCAAACTCCCAGCATAAGAGAGAGAGAAAGATTTAGATTTTTACAAAACCTTTATTTTACATAAAAAAACGAATATACGAACAAACACACACATTAACTAAATAGAACAACAAATAAATCTGAGAGGTGGTCCCTCTCCGTCGCGTCCTCGTCTTGCAGCACCTCCGTCTCGTCCTCGTAGCAGGGAAACCACCGCCGACACGCCTCCCAGTTCAGGACCGGCCACCTCCGTCAGTACGCTCAGTACGGTCCTCTGGACGTCGGCCCTTGTATTTCAACTCTGCCTCAAACTCCTTAATCGCTTTACCGACAGTAACAACGATCTTCCTCAACCTCCAGCCCTCCCGATCAGTAAAACTCTTCACGGCCTTATTGGCCATGTGGAGCCGAATGGACTTAACAAGTCTCGGCAAGTCCGAGAAGTGATCCTCTGATTTTTAGTCCTACCTAGAAACCCTTTTAATTCGTCCACACTGTATACATCTGGGTGCTCCTCACCTTCCTCAGAGGAGGAGTCCTCCTCCATACTGGACCTCAGACTCCTCGTCCCCCTTACCCGAAGCTCCCTTCTTGGCCCGTGAGCTTTCCTCATCCTTCCTACTCTTCCTCTTCAGACGGTGAGCCTGACCCTTCTCCTCATCCTCCTCCATGTCAACCTCACCGTCTGACCACACGACACCCTCCTCCTGCCCACATCTTTCCTTCCCTGCTCCTCTTCCACCTGCTGAGCCACTCCAGCCCTCTCCTCCTCCACTTCCTGGAACACCTCTGTCCCTCTAACCCCCACCTGCAGGACCACCTCTGTCATCCCGTCCTCCACTTTCTGGGCCACCTCTGCCCCTTCTCCTTCACCCTGCTGGGCCCCACCCAGCCCCTCCCGACCCCCCTCTTCAACCTGCTGGGCCCCACCCAGCCCAGCCCGACCCCTCTCTTCACCATGCTGGGCCCCACCTAGCTCTTCCCGACCCCCCTCTTCACCCTGCTGGGCCCCACCCGTCTCCCCCTGTCCTCCCTGTGCCTCCTGCCGGTCCCCTCCGACCCCCTCAGGACCCTCCTGGTTCTGTCCCTCAGGAGCCGCTTCACTAGAAGCGTCCGGCTCAGCTGACCGCTTACTTGAGCAGTATCTGGCCTGATGCCCCTCTCGTCCACACCGGAAACATTTCCCGTTTCCAGAGGTCACAAACAGCACATACTCAAAGCCCTCCACTCTGGTCTTGATGACAAGGTTGAGCTCCTCACTTCTGTTGTTCAGTACCATGAGGAGCTGCCTCTTGTGCGACACCACGTGCTTCTGCAGGGGAGACCTGCACCCTGAGGAGACCTTCCTCACCCCCGACACCACCCTCCCGTGCCTCGCCAGCTCTCCGAGCAACACCTCGTCCCTAATGAACGGGGGCACATTGTCCACCGTGACTCACCGCCGGCGTTACCAGCGGCAGCACCGGCACCACCGTGCCCTTCACCACAATGCCTTTCGCCGCCACCGTGCTCACCTTCTCCACGCTGTCGAGGAAGATCACGACTGCGCTGTTCATGCGGGCGGCGGACTTCACGCTGCCGTGACCCACCACCCACCCCACCGTCAGACTGCAGTCCTCCACGGAGCACGCGAAGCCCGTTGCAACTCTCAGGCCATGTTCCCGAGTCAACCAGCTGAGATCCATAGCGGCATTAGCACGCTGCTAACGCGCGCCGGCCGGCTGCGCCAACACGCACACAACATACCCCCAAACCCCTCGTGCACACAATAACCCCACACACACTACCACACACGCTACAACATACACTGCCTTCTGTCGACCACTACCAACAAGAAAAACAGACAAAAAACACCATTTACTCACACATCAACGCTCTCAGCTCACAACCTCCGACCTCACGCTCAGAGAGAGACAGAGAGAACTTTATTTTTACATGGAACAATGCAAACATACAGACACATTAACTAACTAAACACAACAACAAAAACCCTCAACACCCTTTGTGTCCCTGAGAGGTGGTCCTGAGAGCCCACTCAGTATGGAGTCGGGAGTTTCCTCTTCCACCCTCCTGCAGCATCTCCGTCCCGTCCTTCTCCTCTTCCTGCAGCATCTCCCTCTCGTCCTCATTCTTTGGAGAAGGGAAGCCACCGTTGTCTCTGCAGGGCCTCCCCACACTCCCTTAGCACTCTCTCCACCTTCTGCGCTATCTTGCTCAGTCTGTAGCCCTCCTGCTTTGTAAAGCTGCTTTACCGGCCATGTGGTGCCTAATGGTCCTAGCGAGCGTCGGCATATCAGAGAAGTGGTTCTCTATCACCACCCTCTGGTTCTTGGTCCTGTCAAGATACCCCCTTATCCTGCCCACTCTGTACACTCCTGGGCTCTCCATCTCGTCATCAAAGGAGTAACCCTCAACATCAGAGTAGGAGTCCTCCTCCAAACTGGCCTCAGACTCCTCGTCCCCTTTGCCCGAAGCCCCCTTCTTAGCCTGCAAGCTTTCCTCATCCTTCCTACTCTTCCTCTTCAGACGGTGAGCCTGACTCTTCTCCTCATCCACCTCCATGACAACCTCACCGTCTGTCAACTCGACATCAGCCTCCTGCCCACGTTTCTCCTTCCCTGCCCCCTCAACTTTCACCTGCTGGACCACCTCTGCCCCTTCTTCCTCCACCTGCTGTACCCCACTTCCCCCCTCTGTGCTCCCCTCCTGCACCCCACATCCCCCCTCCTGTGCCCCACATCCCCCCTCCGTGTTCCCGTCCTGTGCCCCACGTCCCCCCTCTGTGCTTTCCTCCTGCACCCCACATCCCCCTCTGTGCTCCCCTCCTGTGCCCCACCTCCCCCCTCTGTGCTCCCCTCCTGCACACCACCTGCCTCCTCCTGGCCTCCCTCCTTGTCCCCTCCGTCCTCCCCGGTGTCCTCCCTCGGCGCCGTCCTGTCCACCAGATGTCTTCTGAGGACAGGCCATGCTCTGGTGTCCCTCCCTCCCACAACTAAAACACCTCATGTCATCTGACGTTGCGAAACAGACATACACACACCCCTCCACTCTCACTCTGAATGAGGCGAGCAGCACGCGCTGCACACCGACACAAACACACACACTACACCCGCTAACCCACACACACAACCCGCCAACCCACACACAACCCCGTGTAACCTACACCCCGCTACCCACTCTCATACTCCACACTACCCGGTGAAAAAATGAGACAATAGTCCAAAAACCGCTCTCGTATACCACGCTCCGAACTCTCAGCACTCCTTCCACTTAGAGAGAGAGAGAGAGAGCGCGAGAGAGAGAGAAATTGTGGAAAGGACAGCTCCCTCTCATCCCCCTACAGGAGAGAGGCAGAGAGTCAGTCCAAAAGTAACAAGTGAAACCTCATTTAGCTCTTTTAACAACTTTCCCTTGCTGTGCTCTCCGTATATTCGCGACATGTCAGAGTACAGAAACCCACTCACTGCTTTGGCCACACCCTCGACCTTGTTCTTGCATATGGCATTGACATTGAGCATTTGGAGGTCTTCCCACAGAACCCTCTTCTGTCAGACCATTACCTCATAAGTTTTGAGTTTATACTCCCGGAGTGTACACCGTTAGTCTAACGTTTCTACACCAGATGTCTAACTGACAGTGCTGTAGCTAAATTTAAAGAAGCGATTCCTTCTGCATTTGACTCAATACCACGTCTCAATGTGACGGAGGACTCCTGTGCTAACTTTAGTCCGTCCCAGATTGATCATATTGTCGATAGTGCTACAGGCTCACTGAGAATGACACTAGACTCGATAGCCCCACTGAAGAAAAAGACAGTGAGGCAAAGGAGGTTTGCTCCCTGGTACAACCCTCAGACCCGCGACCTAAAGCAAACTTCACGAAAGCTCGAAAGCATATGGCGTTCCACCAATCTGGAAGAATCACGCTTAGTTTGGCGAGACAGCCTTAAAATATATAAAAAGGCTCTCCGTAATGCCAGAGCAGCCTATTACTCATCAGTAATAGAGAAAAATAAGAACAACCCCAGGGTTCTCTTTAGCACTGTAACCAGGCTGACAGAGAGTCACAGCTCTGTGGAGCCGTGTATTCCTATAGATCTTAGTAGTAATGACTTCATGAACTTCTTCAATGAAAAGATTTTAACTATTAGAGGCGAGATTGATGATCTCTTGCCCTCAACTACTGCCGATCTGTCATCAAGAGGAGTGGCCTTGGAAACGGCTGTATGCCCTGGTGTATATTTGGATAGCTTTTCTCCCATTAACCTAGACCAATTGTCCTCAACGGTTTCTACTTCTAAACCGTCTACCTGTCTCTTAGACCCCATCCCAACGAGGCTGCTTAAAGACGTGTTGCCTTTAATTGGCACCTCTCTGTTGGATATTGTTAATGTGTCTTTGCTAACAGGCCATGTACCACATTCCTTCAAAGTAGCTGTAATTAAACCTCTCCTGAAAAAGCCCACTCTTAATCCAGAGGTGTTGGCTAACTACAGACCGATCTCTAACCTTCCCTTCCTCTCTAAGATCCTTGAGAAAGTAGTCGCAAATCAGTTGTGTGACTTTCTACATCAGAATAGTTTATTTGAGGAGTTTCAGTTATCTTTGACCGAGACTTGTCCTTTAACTCTCACGTTAAGCAAATCTCAAGGATTGCATTTTTTCATCTACGTAACATTTCAAAAATCAGGCACATCTTGTCTCAAAAAGATGCAGAAAAGCTGGTTCACGCGTTTGTTACTTCCAGACTAGATTACTGCAACTCCTTATTATCAGGCTGCTCTAATATGTCTCTTAAATCCCTCCAGTTGATCCAGAATGCTGCAGCTTGTGTACTCACAAAAACTAAGAAAAGAGATCACATTACTCCTGTATTAGCTGCTCTGCACTGGCTCCCTGTAACATCAAGAATCACATTTAAAATTCTTCTCCTCACCTACAAAGCCTTGATTGGTGATGCACCATCATATCTTAAGGAGCTTGTAATACCATATTGCCCCACTAGAGAGCTGCGCTCACTAAATGCAGGGCTACTTGTGGTTCCTAGAGTCCTAAAAAGTAGGATGGGAGCAAGAGCCTTCAGTTATCAAGCTCCTCTTTTATGGAACCAGCTTCCACTTTCAGTCCGGGAGGCAGACACAGTCACCTCATTCAAGAATAGACTTAAGACTTTCCTGTTTGATAGTGCTTATAGTTAGGGCTGAATCAGGTTTGCCCTGGTCGAGCCCCTTGATATGCTGCTATAGGCTTATAGGCTGCTGGGGGATGTTTTAGGATACACTGAGCACCTATCTCCTCTTCTCTCTCTCCTTATGGATGAATTTACATCTCTCCATTACACCTTATTAACTCTGCTTCCTCCCCGGAGTCGTTGTGACTTCACGTCTCATAGGGCCCATTGGACCTGGAGGTGTCTGATGCCTGGTGAACCGGCCTCCTGCGTTGGCCCTGCTGATGCGCCTCGCCCCCCCTCCTCTCTACCTCCTTCTGTTTCATGGATTGGAGTTCCATTCATACATTGTCATATTCATGTAATGTGTTTATGTAACTTTGTAAATGCTGTTCATTCTGTACACATGACATCTATTGCATCTGTCCATCCAGGGAGAGGGATCCTCCTCTGTTGCTCTCCTGAAGGTTTCTTCCCTTTTTTCCCTGTGAAAAGTTATTTTTGGGGAGTTTTTCCTGATTTGATGTGAGGTCCTGGGACAGGGATGTTGTATGTGTACAGATTGTAAAGCCCTCTGAGGCAAATTTGTAATTTGTGATATTGGGCTATACAAAATAAACTGAATTGAATTGAATTGACATGTTTGTTCAACCGGCAGCGCTTCTTCTCATCCAGCAAGCTAAAGTAGGCGCCTTCTCCGTGCTTCACCCTGAAGGACACCTCCAGGCTCTGTGCAGGTGAGCCCAGGAACATGAACACCTGCCGCCTCAGAGACTGGACGTGCTTCAGTTTAGGGTCTTTGCATCCCAAACTCACCGTCTTTAATCCGCTGGCGAATTTGCCAAACTTACGGAGCTCAATTAAAATCGATTCACTCAGGATGAAGGGCGGCACACCGGACAAGGTGATCCGCGTAGAGGGCGCTGACAGTAGGGACACATGCATGTGCGTGCCCCTGACGACCACGCTGCTCTCAATCAGCTGGTACACATACATCTCTTCTTTGAGGAACATGACCACCGCCCGGTTCATTCGGGACGCAAAAGACAGGTTCTTATGTCCGACTTGCTCCCCCACAGCCAGCAGCACCTCCTCCACAGTAACGCCGTTATCCGGTGGCACGATCCTTACTCCCTGCCGGAGAGACGGATAGGGAGTCACACAATGTTATTTCAATGAAAGATTAAGCATTTTGTTACAATTTTGTTGGGGAGAGGCATGAACATTTTTCTTCCTCCAAAGTGGGGTTGTGACATACAAAGTTTGAGAAGAAAGCTTGTAGCGTGGTCATTACAGTAACACAAACATCACGTCAAACCTCTTCACATTTTGATGATAATGTATGTCCATTATTTATACGTTTTAAATTAACATTCTGGCCAGGCTTACACATTGCACCTCAATTATGCATGTATGTTGTATTCTTTCTTGCTTTTAGTCTTAAGTTATTTTTTTATGAGATTGCACGAAGGATTAATGTTGACTGCTAATCACATAATGTCATCTTTGGGAGCCATTTCTCAGCCAAATTCTCTTCTGTTGGAAGCCTTTTAGTGTTTATTCAGATGGATCTGATTGGTTCCTGGGCCCCACAGGGAGCACTGCTGAATAATGAGATTGCATGTTCTTTCCACGCCTGCATGGGTTTTCTCCGAAGCATCCAAAGTCCAAATAATTAAATGGTGACTCCAAATTGCCTGTCGGTGTGTGTGTGAGTGCGAGTGTTTGTCCGTCTCTCTGTGTCAGCCCTGTGATTGACGGGCAACCCACCCAGGGTGTATCTCTCGCCCACTGACAGTCCCGTGACCGTCTAAAGGATAAGCTATGGCTAATGGATAGATGTAACCAAATGAGGTCTCAAAGTCATGGCACCAATACATATGCATGCAACATGTAAAGGCATATGAAATCACATGTTGAACTTCACCTTGGATCTAATATTGCACCTCTGTGCTCCCACTGCCACCCCCCATATTTCTAATTAGCTTTACTGAGCGCTTTCACACACCACCCACCCTGCCTTCATACATCACTGCATGACTGCATCACATTTACCCCTACGACACACCAATAGCTGTGGGCTTCTTCCTCGACTTGGTGGAAAAGGTTCATGAATAACAAGAAAAAGACATTTCTACAATTCAGATTCCAGGAAATTCTTAAAATAAAATAGAAAACATTATTTTTCATATTTCTAGTTTACATTCAACATTTAACTACTGTACATATTTCTACCAATTAAAGTGATTGCAGCAAAGGATGAAGTTTATCTGCCAGCTTAATAACTCTTAATATGTACTCTGATCTTTAGAAGCAGCATGTGTGAATGTAATGCTGCGTTCACACCAAACGCGGCGTGAATATTCGCAACGCTTTACTCGCGTGAGTCTCGACTCCCAACAAGTTGTGCTGCATTCACACCAAATGCGCGATCAGATCCCAAAGTCAATGCGCAGGCGCGTTTAGGCGCGAAAAGGGGGCGTGGCTTATCTCCGTGGCTTGTCTCCGTAAACAGTTATAACAACCGCCGTCCGCCATGAAATAAATAACCACTATTTCTACTCTATACTTGTTGTGGAAATCCCACAAACGTCGGAACATCAGCCGCCCTCGTATTTGGGTTCATAACATCACCTGTCGTCGCACACAGCTCGGTGAATTTCACTGTCTTCTCCAGGAACTGCGTCTGGATAACTGCCGCTTCCAGTGCTACTTCAGGCTAACCTGTAGTTGTATTAAAGAGCTCGAGGCGTCCGCAAACCGCTACGATGTCCTCCATTTTTTTCTGATTCAACAACAGTGACGGGCGGAGCATCTCAAGGCTGATTGGCTTTATCGCCCGAAAAATTCGCGCCGCGTTTGGTGTGAACGCAGCATAAGGGAACAGACATAGGCACACTGAAAAAAATGATTCGGACCCCTTTTAGATATTACTTGATTTAATCAAGGTCATTTCACTGATTTTAATAAGTTATTGAATCCTACTTCTTTTTTAATTAATCTTAACTCATAATTCCATGGTTTACGAAAAGCTCATTTCCTTCATTTAAAGGTAACATGAAAAAATGATGTACATTTTAATTTCCGCATTCAATTTCCACATCTGCACATGTGCGTCCACAAGCCCCGCCCCCTTTCCCCCCCTCTAGGCGCGAATTTCTTTCATTTGAAAGCTGTGCTGCTAGCTCCTGCTGTCGGGTTCCCAAAGCGCTCAGTTTTCAGTAAGTACACATTTTAAATTCATTGCTGTGTTGTAGTTTTACTTTATCAGGATTTAGTTGCCACCAAGAAAAGTAGTTAGCTAATGTTAAAGCTGTCTGCTGTGTCTTACCTAATGTTAATGCCTACTGCTGTTAACGTTAGCTCAATGTTGCCCACCATTAAGGCTAGGTTAACATTAGTTGAATAATTTAAGTGAAAATAATTATCTAACTGGATGCTGCTATCAAGATAAATGCGTGATGCATCACATGCTTTTCTTGGTTGACTCTTGTAAGTTTGTGGCCACTAAAAGTCAAACCTAACCAATGTAAATTGACTAGCTAACTGTTAGCTGACTAATGTTAATGTACTTTAGCTAACGTCAATAACTTGTAGCTTAACCTTCCCAGCAGACCGACTTTAAGTATATTTGTTTAACGTAAACGTATTCGTGCGGTGATATTAGGGGGAACAGAAACTAAAGTTAAACATCATTTGCTACTCTCTGGCGCCAAATGGGTTAATGTTACCGCAGCCATCGTTAACGTTACACGCTAACGCTCTGCTCCTCAACTCTTTTCGGTGCGAGTATCTTTTCACTTTGTGGTAGCTTTTCCTCGGTTATACACTAATGAGCCAGCGTTAGCTTAAACATGTAAAGGTAGCTCTGAAAGCACGGAGGAAATGAAAAATGTAAGCTGCAGCTCCTCTGAACACGACAGAGGAGGACAAGCATGGTTGATATATGACCACAGTCTGAAATTAACTAACTAAGATAGCTTACCCGCAGTATTTTGTCTGGTAATAATTCAGAATTGACACTAATCATCAAAATATATATATTTTATTTTTTATTCCAAGTCATTGTGCAGGGGGTTATACTTCACCTATTTTGCAAATAATGGTGATTGATTTAAGAAACCTTTTTGCCTTTTGTTGGTCATTTCTATAGTAATAATGAGGCTTTATTTAAATATAAAATGAGTTTTTTATGATCTGATTTGAGTTGTTAGCTTAACCCAAATTACTAAGGATTATTGAACAATTTTTAACTTTTTCTTAAAACAAATTTACAATTCGTGAATATTTTTTTTTCTGTTTTTTTCTATCTGATGTTGGTGTTAGGGCCTAACTCCTTGGGGACCTCCTATTGTTTTGGTAAGTACATTTTACAAACAAACTTTTCACAGGCATGCTGATCCCAGCAGTACTTCTCAGGATTCTGTAACAGTGTGGTACCAATGGCCTAACTCTTTGTATTCTGTCATTTTGTTTTTTGATAGAAGATACATGCTGACTTCCACCGCATTACAACCATCACACTGGAATCTACCTTCATGGTACAGTTGGAGAGCCATTTTGCCCAACTGACGTCTATCTTCCAGACGAAGGGTGGAGTTGCTGGCCAGAAACTAGCTAAACATCTAAAGATCTTGCAAGAGGTAATATGTATGCCAATTGTCATACTGTTTGTATGCCAATTGTCATACTCTTGAGCTACTTTCTACTACGATTAGAGCTCAATTTGCCTCACTTACAGCCTGGATTATTTTCAAGGTGCACATTTACTCAAGGTAATCTGATGCAATGGCATACAGGTTAGACAAGTAGGAAAGGGAAAGAGCAGCACCTGCCTTGAGCAAGGCCAGCAGATCAGACTGTGGTTGTATAATTCTCCAACTGTCTTTAGTTAAAGATGGCAGTTCATTTACACACAGCTGTGGCTAAGTTTCTCCTGTGTGCATTTCCTTGACGAGACACTGACCCCCAAGTTCTTCCATGGGCGTTTTTCATCTTAAATGCAGAGGTCAAATTTCATGTATATTTGTGATTTAAAAAATTAAGTTATATTGTACATTTAGGTTATTCATCATATAAATATTGTTCAATTTTTTGAAATTGTTGTACTTATTTATGTATTTCTAATTATTTAATAATTGAATTGTATTTTATGTGTCTTTTACACAGGAGACAAGTGATGTCCTTATGCTGCGTTGACACCAAAAGCGGTGCAAATCTTTTGTGTGAGTAGATCCCATACAGATGTGATTTTTCGCCGGGCAGTGTGACAAATTATCCAGAGTTGAAATATTTCAACTTTGCGAATATTCGCAACACTTTTGCTGTCAACGCAGCATAAAGGCTCTTTGCATCCACCTGGGTGAGGATGAGGGACAGCTCAGATGAGGATGAGGGACAGCTCGTTCGGGAGTATATGGTAAGTCATTTACCATATACTCCAGTCACATTGTCACACTGCCAGTCACATGTTATGTGTTAAGATCATAATGTCACCCACATCAATTTTCAGAAGTTCATGTTATAATTGACAGTAGGTTGAGCATATTCATATGAAAATGAACAACTGGCTGCACAGTATTGTGAACAGGTACCCATTCTTAAACATTCCTCCAATACTTGATCAAAAACAGTATGGCTTTGACAAGCTTTGTGTTCTGGAAATGAAATCCAGAACTTTAAAACAACATGCTTGTTGTTATGGAATGATGATAATCTATGAAAAGGCTAAATCTCTTAACATTTTTGTATCTGTTTTATTCAAATGAACCAAACTGTTTAAAATAAGAAGATACCCTAACTTACCAATATTAGTCCATCTCTTAATCTTATCTGACCTATGGCATTCAGAACGAAGCTCAGTCATTCCTATGTAAATCTTTAATAACACCTCACAGATACATAGTTTTATTAAAAACTATATATTTTTAGGGATTTTTATGCAATGTTGATACAGTTAAGTATACAAATTTCATGAATACGTGTTTTTTTTCTCTCTCCTATTTTCTTTAAACATACAGGATATCGAAGGAGATGAGATCCTGAGAGACCTGCAAAAGCGGAGTATGCGCATATGTCATCAACAAGGAGGAGAAATGGGACATTGTGATGACGTTTATGGACTAATCATCCTCAACAACTGGATCTGTGGCCTGAGCTTGTGCAAAGATTCTGGGAGTCATCTACGCTCTGAACATGGCTTACCCCAAAGAGCTAAGATACTACTATGAATTCATTCATAAAGTGCTCTTTCGAATGCATCGTGAAAATCTTTCCCCCCAAATCCTCGGACTAAAGATCAAAGAACAACATTTATGCTGGACTGTAGGAAATCTTCAACCGTTCTTGTAAACTGGTGCCATTAAAGCATGGCAAAAGAAGAGTATGAGTCAACGTAATTAAAAAAGCACCAGTCAAACATCAAACCGGGGAAACGACATGGCACACTGAAAATATGATGTTTGTTATAATGTTTGTTTCATTTATTCAATTCAATTCAGTTTATATAGCCCAATATCACAAATTACAAATTTGCCTCAGAGGGCTTTACAATCTGTACACATACGACATTTATTGATGTGACAGTCTTGGTTATATATTAGTTTACATCCAGTTGTGGAAAAGAATGTGGAAATATGTAATTTCTTGCTAGGTTTGTTTCATGTAACTGTGTGGAAGGTTAGTTTCCCCATTGCTCCACATATCTGTTCTGATGTTTTCATTGTCACTATTTATAGTGGTGGAGTAGAGGCTGAATTGAAATGTGAATTACATGCTTCATGTAGGAATACTTCCATTGGTATGTTTTTTTTTATTTGCTATGAATGGCAATGTAAGAAGTGTTTATGCTACACTGTGTTTAAGTGGATGGTGCTATTACATTCAACTCAATGTTTCAATTCAGTTTATTTTGTATAGCCCAATATCACAAATTACAAATTTGCCTCAGAGGGCTTTACAATCTGTACATATACGACATCCCCGTCCCAGGACCTCCCATCGGATCAGGAAAAACTTCCCAAAAATAACCTTTCACAGGGAAAAAAGGAAAGACACCTTCAGGAGAGCAACAGAGGAGGATTCCTCTCCCCGGATGGACAGATGCAATAGATGTCACGTGTACAGAATGAACAGCATTACAAAGTTACATAAACACATTACATGAATATGACAATGTATGAATGGAACTCCAATCCATGAAACAGAAGGAGGTAGAGAGGTGGGGGGCGGGGCGCATCAGCATGGCCAACGCGGGAGGCCGTCTCACCAGGCATCAGACACCGCCAGGTCCAATGGACCCTATGAGACGTGAAGTCACAAAGACTCCGGGGAGGAAGCAGAGTTAATAAGGTGCAATGAAGAGATGTACATTCATCCATAAGGAGAGAGAGAAGAGGAGATAGGTGCTCAGTGTATCCTAAAACATCCCCCAGCAGCCTATAAGCCTATAGCAGCATATCAAGGGGCTCGATCAGGGCAAACCTGATTCAGCCCTAACTATAAGCACTATCCAACAGGAAAGTCTTAAGTCTATTCTTGAATGAGGTGACTGTCTGCCTCCCGGACTGAAAGTGGAAGCTGGTTCTATAAAAGAGGAGCTTGATAACTGAAGGCTCTTGTTCCCGTCCTACATTTTAGGACTCTAGGAACCACAAGTAACCCCGCATTTAGTGAGCGCAGCGCTCTAGTGGGGCAATATGGTATTACAAGCTCCTTAAGATATGATGGTGCATCACCAATCAAGGCTTTGTAGGTGAGGAGAATAATTTTAAAGGTGATTCTTGATTTTACAGGGAGCCAGTGCAGAGCAGCTAATACAGGAGTAATGTGATCTCTTTTCTTAGTTTTTGTGAGTATACGAGCTGCCGCATTCTGGATCAACTGAAGGGACTTAAGAGACTTATTAGAGCAGCCTGATAATAAGGAGTCTGGAAGTAACAAACGCGTGAACCAGCTTTTCTGCATCTTTTTTGGACAAGATGTGTCTGATTTTTGAAATGTTACGTAGATGAAAAAATGCAGTCCTTGAGATTTGCTTAACGTGGGAGTTAAAGGACAAGTCTCGGACAAAGATAACGCCGAGATTCTTTACAGTGGTGTTGGATGCCAGGGCAATTCCATCTACAGAAACCACATCACCAGATAATTGATCTCTGAGGTGTTCAGGGCCCAGTAAAATAACTTCAGTTTTGTCTGAGTTTAATATCAGGAAGTTGCAGGTCATCCATGTTTTTATGTCTTTAAGACATTCTTGAATTTTAACGAGCTGGTTGTTCTTCTCTGGTTTGATCGATAGATATAATTGAGTATCATCTGCATAGGAATGAAAGTTTATGGAGTTTCCTGATAATGTTGCCCAAAGGAAGCATATATAAGGTAAATCAAATTGGTCCAAGCACAGAACCTTGTGGAACTCCGTGATTAACGTTGGTGGCCATTGAGGCTTCATCGTTTACACATACAAATTGAGATCGATCTGATAAATAGGATTTAAACCAACCACTGCGGTACCTGAAATGCCAATCGACTGATCCAATCCCTGTAATAGGATGTCATGATCAATGGTGTCGAACGCAGCACTAAGGTCTAATAATACCAGTACAGTGATGAGTCCCCTATCTGATGCAATTAGGAGGTCATTTGTAATTTTCACCAGTGCTGTCTCTGTGCTGTGGTGTCTTCTAAATCCTTACTGAAACTCCTCAAATAAACTATTCTGATGTAGAAAGTCGCACAACTGATTTGCGACTACTTTCTCAAGGATCTTAGAGAGGAAGGGAAGGTTAGAGATCCGTCTGTAGTTAGCCAACACCTCTGGATTAAGAGTGGGCTTTTTCAGGAGAGGTTAGCAAAGACACATTAACAATATCCAGCAGAGAGGTGCCAATCAAAGGCAACACATCTTTAAGCAGCCTCGT
The DNA here is from genome assembly GCF_009769545.1 of Cyclopterus lumpus. Lineage (NCBI taxonomy): Eukaryota > Metazoa > Chordata > Actinopteri > Perciformes > Cyclopteridae > Cyclopterus > Cyclopterus lumpus. Next base: position 10,325,073 of record NC_046970.1, on the reverse strand, counting down.
TGGGATGGGGTCTAAGAGACAGGTAGACGGTTTAGAAGTAGAAACCGTTGAGGACAATTGGTCTAGGTTAATGGGAGAAAAGCTTTCCAAATATACACCAGGGCATACAGCCGTTTCCAAGGCCACTCCTCTTGATGACAGATCGGCAGTAGTTGAGGGCAAGAGATCATCAATCTTGCCTCTAATAGTTAAAATCTTTTCATTGAAGAAGTACATGAAGTTATTACTACTGAGGTCTATTTGAATACACGGCTCCACAGAGCTGTGTCAGCCTGGCTACAGTGCTAAAGAGAACCCTGGGGTTGTTCTTATTTTTGTCTATTACTGATGAGTAATAGGCTGCTCTAGCATTACGGAGAGCCTTTTTATATGTTTTAAGGGTATCTCGCCAAACTAAGTGTGATTCTTCCAGATTGGTGGAACGCCATATGCTTTCGAGCTTTCGTGAAGTTTGCTTTAGGTCGCGGGTCTGAGGGTTATACCAGGGAGCAAACCTCCTTTGCCTCACTGTCTTTTTCTTCAGTGGGGCTATCAAGTCTAGTGTCATTCTCAGTGAGCCTGTAGCACTATCGACAATATGATCAATCTGGGACGGACTAAAGTTAGCACAGGAGTCCTCCGTCACATTGAGACGTGGGACATTGTGTTTCAATAAGATTAAGTAAGAGTTGTATTAACATGCTGTTTGCTTTATTTGAATAAGAGAATATACTAAGAATGCCATCCATCCATCCATCCATTTTCAATACCGCTTATCCTCATTAGGGTCGCGGGGGCGCTGGAGCCTATCCCAGCTGACATAGGGCGAAGGCAGGGGACACCCTGGACAGGCCGCCAGAACTTTTAGATATAATTATACTAAGAATGGCTCATAGTATTTAATTTAATGAAACTCATATTTATTATGTACAAATTTAAACAATAAATTGATTTGCATGAAAACAAAAAAAATGGTTACAGATACCTAATCCATTTGAGTAAACTGAACATGGGTAATACATTTGAGTTAACTCTACTCAAAATAGTTCAGCAGAAATTATAAATAAAATTAGGCTGAAATTAGTTGAGAATAATTAGTACAATTTACTAAAAAAATATGTCTGGATTTAGATAAAATTGTTGTGTGCAAAAACTTAGCTAAATTTAGTAAATTCAACATTTTTGCAGGTCATCACATTTTTTTCAGTGCAACACACTTTGTATAGTCAGCCTCAGCTAGGGTGTGTGTGTGTGTGTGTGTGTCTCTGCCCAATAAAGAGCAGTAGAGACTGAGAATCGAGAAGAAGGAGCGAGAGGCCGCCTTACAGCTGTGATAAATAGAAGGTTTTGTGAACTACAACTATCCGTGTTGCTGCCTCTCTACGGTCCGAGACTCACGGGGTAACGAAAGAAAACGTTACAGTGGAGCCCAACCACACCCCGCTGCCACACATTGCAATTAGTATTGCCAATACCATTACTGCTTTCATTATCATTATTATTTTACTATATCAACTGTTGCTGTTATTTTTGTTAGTTGTAACTTTTTCATTACGCCAACTACTCTCATATCAATAATTTCTGTCTTCATTGAATGTTTTGTAACTCCGTTATGTTCATTCTGTACCCATGACATCTATTGTACTTCTGTCCATCCGGGGAGAGGGATCCTCCTCTGTTGCTCTCCTGTAAGTTTCTTTTTTTTCTCCCTGTTAAAGGTTTTTTTGGGGGGTAATTTTTCCTGAACCAGTGTGAGGTCCCGGGACAAACAATGTTGTATGTGTACAGATTGTAAAGCCCTCTGAGGCAAATTTGTGATTTTGGGCTATACAAAATAAATTAAATTTAATAAAATGGTGAAGACGAAAATATACACACAACCCAGTGTGATCTGAGCTGGTGCATGAGCGTTAAAGCTCCATACAGAGGACTCTGATATTTACTAAAATAGTAAGCATTGAGACCCAAAGGGCCCTATTTTCATGACAGCATACAGTAAAGGCTTTGAGCAACCAGAGATGTGTTTTTTTGTTCACCATGAACAGGTTTTTCCTTCACCTCCAGTCATTTTCTATTTTAGTGAGCCACCATCTGCACCAAAGTCATGAAGCCAGGCATATTAGAGGGTGTGTCAGTTACAATCAAGCAAAACATTTAGGTCTGAAGAATGTTTACTATCTCTACTGGTATGAACCAGCTGCTCGACCAGGTCAGTGATGCTGGGAGCACTTAATATTTGCTTTCTGGTGTCTTCATTATGTTTGTTGACGTATGCTTGCCCTAAGAGTTTAGGAAATATAAACTTTAATTTCAGGCAAAATATTGGAAAATGTAATTAACATAATCACTTTCTTATCAAGGGTTAACCGCATGCACACAAGTAGTATTTTCAGCAAAAGTGGACCTCATTCTGTGCATGGCACTTGTAAAATAGTGAGGTACATGCCCATGTGACTGAATTTTAATTGGTTTGATTTGAGGGACGATGCAATTTAACATAGTTCTAATACAGGGCACAACACTGATGTGCTGCACCAAGAGTTTACAGCCATCTCTAATTTTCAACCTTTAGTTGGGCTTTTTCATGTCCTGATTAAGCTTTTTATCTCAAGTTGCAATACAGGGTTAAAACCTTGACATTTTCTTACTAAAAGGAACAGTGAAGTTTAAGGGTTATGAGGGGGAAAAATATTTGGATATTCCACAGTTGTGTTAAATTCATCCACCACTGCAAGGAACGTCTCTAGGATTTGAGGACAACCGGAGTTTAGCATGGACCTCTGGTGGGGGGGATCATCGCTTGGGAATTGTTTTTGATAAACAAGCTCTAATTTCTCTCAATTCAATTCAACTCAATAGGCTTTATTGGCATGAATGTTGCAACAACAATATTGCCAAAGCACGAGACATAGCGACACATAACGTATACAATTCATATGGATAATGATAATAATAGTATGACAGAAATAATTACATTGAAAGAAAGTACAGTTGTGTTTCTTGGGACACAATAAAAGGTGTGTGTGTGTGTGTTGGTCACTAACTGTCCCTCAGGTTGTGGCATGATATGACATATGGTGCAACAAGGTGGGCTGTGTTTCCTTCTCCTAGGAGGATTCTTAGTTGAGAAGATTCTCCCAGTTCTCTGAAACCTTTGATCTGGGAGTTGAGCCGGTCCTATAAAGTCTGTCTTACTTCTGTATATTCATCACACTTGAGGAGGAAGTGCATCTCTGTCTCAACCTCACCTGTCGAACAGTGACCACATATTCGGTTTTCTTTTGGTTGCCAAGATTTCTTCTGTCGGCCTTTTTCGATTGCCAATTGGTGGTCACTGAGCCTGTACTTGGTCAGGATCTGTCTCTGCTTCTTACCTCTGACAGAAAAGAGATATTCTGCCAATTCATAATATCTTTTTAGGGCCAGATAACATTCTAATCTACTTTGACTTTCAGTTTCTTTTTTCCAATGTTCCAAATATGTTTCTTTGATTTTCTTTATAATTGCGTTTACTGGTATTTGTAAAGCAGTGTTGGTGTGAGACTGGTCCGGGTTTTGCTGTGTTAGTCTCAGCACCAACTGACTCAGGAGACTCTTTTCTGGGTTCAGCTCTTGGCTCTGGAGGGCTTTAAAATGGAGGGTGTCTTGTGAACTTGAGTGCTCGTTTGTTAATGTTTATTATAAGGGAATATCTGCCTAATTCTGCCCTACATGCATTTGTTGGTGTTTTTCTTTGAACATTGAGGATCGTTCTGCAGAATTCTGCATGTAGGGCTTCTGTGGGGTGTTTGTCCCATCTAGTGTAGCTATGGTGACTGAGTAGACCCCAAACTTCACTACCATACAGCGCAATGGGCTTGATCACATTATCAAAAATCTTACACCAGATTTTGATTGGAATTTGGATATTATAACATTTTCTTTTAATTGCATAGAGGGCTCTTCTGGCCTTTTCTTTTAGTGCATTCACTGCCAGGCTGAAACTCCCTGAGGCTGTAATAGTCAGACCTAGATAGGTGTAACTCATGGTGTGTTCTATGGTGGTACTTCCTAGAGTAAAATGGTGTTTGTTTTCCTGACATCTTGGCCTTTTTTGGAAGATCATGATGTTTGTCTTCTTTAGATTTACTGCTAGGGCCCAGTTCTGACATTAGTCCTCCAGGAGGTCTAGCTGTTGTTGGAGTCCCTGCTCTGTGGGAGACAACAGAACCAGGTCATCTGCATAAAACACAGACTTCACCTCTCTGTCTAGGAGACAGAGGCCTGGGGCTGCACTCTGGTACAACTGCACTGCTAGTTCATTTATATAGATGTTGAAAAGTGTCGGACTCAGATTGCAGTCTTGACTGACACCTCTTCTCTGGGCGAAGAAATCAGTGCGTCTTTCTCCTATTTTTACACCACACTTATTGTTCAAATACATAGATTGTATAATGTCATAGACTTCTCCAATGCCAGATTGCAGAATTCTGTAACATAGTCCTTTATGCCAAATTGAATCAAATGCTTTCTTAAAATCAATAAAATAAGCAAATATTGTTTGGTGCACATGTTTCTGAATGAGCGTGTGAAGCGTATAAACATGATCGGTGGTGCGGTGTTTTGGAAGAAAGCCAATTTGAGTTTTACTAAGGATGTTGTGTTGGTCCAGATAATCTAAGATTCTGTTATTTATAATACTGCAAAATAACTTCCCCAGGCAACTGCTAATGCAAATGCCACGGTAGTTATTGGGGTCTAATTTATCTCCACATTTATAAATTAAAGAAATAAGCCCCTGACACCAGATGTCAGGAAAGCAGCCTGAACCCAGGATGATGTTAAACAACTTGAGCACGACACCTTGCATTGCAGGAGTGCTGTTTTTAAGCATTTCATTTTTAATGTTGTCTGGACCACAAGCTTTTTTAGTTTTGATACATTTTATTTTTCCATCAATTATTCCAAAGGGGGTCACTTTTAATCCAGTTCCTTGTGATGGCCTTTTTAGCTGCCAGTATCAAGATTTTATATAGATAATTGTCTTTCTTATGAATTAGATCACCATGTATTAGTCCCAGATAAACAATCCGTGGGTCCCTGGGGATCTTATAGTTTAAGATCTCCTCCAGAGTCTGAATGACTTGGTCCCAGTATGTTTGGAGTTTTGAGCATGACCAGAAAATGTGTGAGTGGTTGGCATTCATCTGCCCACACTCTCTCCAGCATGGCTGCTCTTTACCTAATTCTTTATATTTTGTGTGTGGTGTAATAAAAAAGCGGATTAGGTTCTTCCACCCAAATTCCCTCCATTTTCTAGAACTAGTGGAAGTCTGTTGCGTTGTACACATGGAATGCCAATCACTATTCGACAATTTAATGTTCAGTTCTACTTCCCATTTCAGTTTTACATATAGTGTGTTACTTCCGATTCGTTTTTGTAAACTACTGTACAGTTTGGAGACCAACTTTGAGGGGGTTTGTTTGTAGGCATCTGTCAACACTTCGATCACTTCATTACCTTCTGATGATATTCCTTTTTTAATTTATGTATCGTAGAAGTGTCTTAGCTGTAAATATCTGAAGAGGTCCCTGTTTCCTAAATTAAATTCTCTTTTTAGTTTTTCAAAAGTTTTAAAAGTGTTTCCCTCTAAAAGTGTACATACTGCAGTTATTCCTCTTTCTCTCCAGCGAACAAAAGTACTATCTGTCTATCCAGGTCTAAACCTGGGGGTCATAGAGGGCCAGATCAAAAGCTTACTGTCTCCTTCCAATTTGTATTTCTTGACTATCTCCTTCCAGATATCCAATGTTACTTCTAAAATGGAATTATCTCCCTTTTGGTCTGTGTAATCTTTTCCTCCTAGTCTGGCCTGGGGTTGAGATTGGCCCAGATTTAATTCAATATGTTTCCATCCAGCTTGATACTCCGGGGAGCACTAATATACAATATATCTCAATTGGGCCGCGTAATAATATTCTTTGAGATTTGGTAATGCTAGGCCTCCGTTCTGCTTGTCAATTTGGAGTGTTTTAAGCTTGACCCTTGGCCTTGCTCCTGCCCAGATAAACCGTGATATCTGTTTGTTCCATGTTGTATATTGAGATTCTGGGATTCTGACTGGAAGTAATAAGAAGAGGTAGAGCAACATTGGCAGTATGTTCATTTTCACCACCTCAATTCTTGAGCTGAAATCCAATGCTAGTGTGGACCATTTTGATATATCTTTCTGTATCTTATCGTTTATTATATTGTAATTTGTTTCATATAATTTGTTCATTTCCTGAGTAATTAACACTCCCAGAAACTTGTGATTTTTTAAACACTTTATATGAAGAAATTGTAAAACTATGTGTAATGTAAATGTGTAAATAAAGTGTTTTTCAAAAATCAAATCTCTCTCTCTTTCTCTCTCTCTCATTGGAAGGAGTGCTGAGAGTTCGGAGCGTGTTAGTTGGGAGCAATACTGGCTATATTTCTTTTTCCTCACCGGCTAGTGTGGGGTATGAGAGCGGGTAGCGGGGTGTAGAGTTCACAGGGTTGTGTGTGTAGGTTAGCGGGTTGTGTGTGTGGGTTAGCGGGGTGTAGTGTGTGTGTTTGTGTCGGTGTGCAGCCGAGCAGTGCGTGCAGCAGAGCAGCGTGTACTGCGTGGTTAACCAGGAGACACGGGATACGAATCTCGCCCATGTTTCCGTGTTCAGTGGAGGACTGCAGCCTGGCAGGTCGGCCACAGCAGCGTGAAGTCCGCCGCGCGGATGAACAATGCCGTGGTCATTTTTCTGGAGAGAGTGAGCAAGGCCGACGCGGTGGTGGAGAACGGGATCGTGGTCTCTCCTCTGTACCCACCGGCAGTTAAAGTGACGGTGTCGAAAGTCCCGCTGTTCGTTAAAGACGAGAGCATGGTGGGAGAGCTGTCCAAGTATGGGAGGGTTATATCCCAGGTGAGGAAGCTATCCTCTGGGTGCATGTCTCCGCTCTTGAGTGTCTCACCGGAGACAGCTGTTCATGGTCCTCAACATCTCATTCAGAGTGCGAGCGGATGGTTTTGTGTATGTTTGTTACGCAGCATCAGACGACCTGAAGTGTTTTAGTTGTGGGAGGGAGGAACACCAGAGCAAAGACAGGACGGCGCCAAGGAGAACCCGACGGAGAGAGACACCGAGGAGGACGGAGGGGACAAGGAGGAGGGTCAGGAGCAACAACGGGAGGAGGGGGAGGGGGAGGCGGGTGGGGTGCAGGAGGTGAGCACAGAGGGGGGAAGTGGGGTGCGGGAGAGGAGCAAAGAGGGGGGGAGTGGGGTACAGCAGGTGGAGGAAGAAGGGGCAGAGGTGGCCCAGGAAATGGGGAAAGAGAGGGCAGAGGGGGTCCAGCAGGTGGGAGAAGAAGGGGCAGAGGTGGCCCAGGGAGTGGAGGAGGAGAGGGCAGAGGTGGTCCAGCAGGTTGAAGATGAGGGGGCAGGGAAGGAAAAACGTGGGCAGGAGGCGGATGTCGAGTTGACATGTTGTCATGGAGGAGGATGGGGAGAAGACTCAGGCTCACCGTCTGAAGAGGAAGAGCAGGGAGGAAGAGGAAAGCTCACAGGCCAAGAAGGGAGCTTCGGGCAAAGGGGACGAGGAGTCTGAGTCCAGTATGGAGGAGGACTCCTATTCTGATGCTGAAGGTGACTCCTCTGATGACGCTGAGGAGTGCCCAGGAGTGTACAGTGTGGGCAGAATAAGGGCCTATCTTGGTAGGACTAAGAACCAGAGGGAGATAGAGAAACACTTCTCTGACATGCTGAGGCTCGCTAGGTCTATTCGGCTCCACATGGCCGGTAAAACCGTGAAAAACTTTACAATGCAGGAGGGCTACAGGTTGAGGAAGATAGCGCATAACATTAATAAAGTGCTAAGGGAGGTTGATGAGTGTGAAGTTCCAGAAGAGCGACCTGAGGAGCGACCCTGCGGAGACTGGGAGGTGTGTCGGCGGTGGTATGCTGCAGGAGGGTGGAAGAAGAGGAAACTCCCGACTCCATAGAGACTCAAAGCTGAGTGGGGTCTCAGGACACAAATGGTGCTCAAAAACGCCAGCGAGCCGAAAATGAAGGCAGAAGCCTTTAGTTGTTGTTGTTTTTTTGGGGGATTTATGTGTTGTTTTATTTGTTTGTTGTGGTTACCATGTTTTGACTGTTCGTATTGTTTTATGTAAAATAAAGGTTTTTCAAAAATCTCTCTCTCTCTCTCTCTGAGTGGAAGGAGTGCTGAGAGTTCGGAGCGTGGTAGTTGTGAGCGATATCGGCTATTTTTCATTTTCTCACCGGGTAATGTGGTGTATGTATCCGTCTGTATATATAATATATAATATTCCTCTTGTTGTTACTCTTTTATCTTATTTCTGTTATTATACTACTTGTTTTTTACTTATTACTGTGAGCAATGCTGCCGTAATCCTGTAATTTCCTCACTGAGGGACTAATAAAGGATTATTTTATCTTATCTTGTATGAGAGTGGGTAGCGGAGTGTAGTGTTCATGGGGTTGTGTGTGTAGGTTAGCGGGTTGTATGTGTAGGTTAGCCGTGGTCATCTTTCTAGACAGTTTTAGTAAAGCCAACACGGTGGTGGAGAAAGGGATCGTGGTGTCCGGCACGTACTGTACGTCCCCGTTCTTCCTCTGTGCACGCCGGCGGTTAGAGTGACGGTGGCAATGAGGCCGAATGGAAGAGAGTGGGGGGGCGAGGTGGTGCTGAGTCACAAGAGCACCGCCAGTGGGGGGGTGGGCATCCTCTTCTCAGAGAGCTTCACACCAGAGTCTGTAGAGGTGGAGCAGGTGGTGGAGGGCAGGCTGCTGATGGTGAGGGCCAAGTTTCAGCACACCTATGTGGTGTTTCTGAATGTTTATGCTCCTGTTTCAGGACCTGAGCGAGTGGGTTTTTTAAAGTTATTGAGCAGCGTTTTAAGCAGAGTGAATGGGGAGGATTTATTATTTTTTGGTGGAGATTTTAACTGCACTGCAAATGATCTGCTAGACAGGAACCACCTGGAGCCTCACCGTCCATCCCAGCATGCACTGAGGCAGCTGATGGAACAACACGAGCTAGCCGATGTGTGGAGGAGACTGAACGGGACTGAAAAGACAGTACACCTAGGCTCACTCTAGAGGGAACGTAGTGTCCCTGGCTAGATTAGACAGGTTTTATTGTTTTAAGCACCATTTGAACATGGTGAGAAGGTGCAGCATGTTGCCTGTTGGTTTTACTGATCATGCTCTGGTTGTTTGCAATGTTTTTATCAATAACATGAAATCTAGAAGCGCATACTGGCATTTTAACACAACTCTTTTATGTGATGCACATTTTAAGGACGTGTTAAGGTTTTTTTGGACTGGTTTTAAAGGCGCAAAATGTGATTTTGGATCTTTGAAACAGTGGTGGGACTGTGGGAAGGTTGAGATAAAGCAGCTCTGTCAGCAGTACACTTTCAATGTCATGCCGGATATTACCAGATCTATGAGGGATCTGGAGACAGAAATCGTGGAGCTGCAGAACTTGGCAGAATCCACTGGAGATGGAGATCACATTAAAGATCTAAAGTCTAAAAAGTCTGCTTTGACTGACCTGCTGGGCACTAAGGCCCAGGGGGCGCTGGTGAGGTCACGCTTCATGAGCGCAGCGCTGATGGACGCACCATCCAAGTTCTTTTTGACCTGGAGAAGAAGAGCGGCCAGAGCAGGATGATTTTTTTCTTATATGGATGAAAACATATACATGTGAAACTGCTGTGTTACTAACACCTGATTTGCATGCATTTCAAGTGTGTCATGTTGCCCGCATAGGTTAAATCCTATGGAGTATTAACCGAGTCCAACATAAACACATGTGTATGAAGTATATTCTTTATATACTAATCTTATCTGTTTCATTGGATTTGTCTGATACAATCAGGTAAAACAAAGATACTTTCTACCTTTACTAACAGTAGTTTTTGTGTATTGTCAAAATAATGTCAAAAATATAATCAGAGGCACATCCCAGGAGGACGTATATCACTTCCACCAGGAGCAGTGGGTCACTGGAACACACGATTTCCTAGAGCTGTTTCAAGTTCAGGGGATGACTGGGGGGGCATGGTGTACTTGAAGCAGTCTGGTGGACTTGAAGCAGTCTGGTGGACTTGAAGTAGACTGGCATTCACCTCCCAGCTATCTCTGATCCTGCATTAATGACCCAGCTCAACGCAGTCTCCGAACAGGTGTTGGGACACGTCCCGTGTCCAGATTTTCATTTCTCTAGTAGACACTGGAGAGAAGTTTGGCCTGCCGTACGTTGAGCCTAGTTGCTGCCAAGTTCCTGTGGACTGGGACCAGCACAGGACCAAGACTCTGCCCCATCTCCTCCAAAGCACCACATCCACTGCCCAGTCATCCTCAATGGCACCACTCAAGCTGTTTCAGTTTCCTCCATGCCCTCCTGTGGATTGAATCCCAGTACGACTCCCGGGCCCCAGACAGATCCAGGTAACCATCAAACAGACAAAGTAATGGACAAGACTTCAGGATTAGTTGGTAGGAACTGAATTTCAATCATATTTATTTTTATTAGGAGGGTAATGGATATGTTGCAGTTTTCTTTTTTACGAGATGTGACAATATTCAATGTGTAAATGAATAGACGGTTGCATAATCACACCAGTTAGCCATGAGTCAGTATCTGAAAGTGGAAAGCGTGTTTTGACCCATTCAAGTGTGTGCAATAAGACTTTTCCTTTCTGTAGGTCAGAATAACTTATTGTACTTATGTTTTCATAGAAACATGTCGGCCGTCTCTGCCCCTGCTGTCCTCACCGACTGGACCTGTGAAGACAGGAGGGAGAGTGTTTGTGTTGGACCACAAGCGGTGGCCGGCCCCCATGAAGGCAGCCATTGACAACCTGCTCAATGAACACCGTGGGATGAAGGACATGCTCAAGCTCGTGCACCAGGACGATGCTGCTCTCCTTCACAACTCCTGTACAGACCCACACAGCATGCTGCACCCAACAACAACACATCAGATCTCACAATATGTCAAATGTATGTATGTATATATCTTTTCTCATTTTTATGGTTTTAGATATAGGTGTTTGTGTGACCTTGCACTATAAGCTCTATGTTCAATATTTACTGTCCCTGTTGTGGTTAATACATATATTTCATGGACTAATATCTACATGTCTCATTAATATGTGAATCATTATAGTGAACAGTAAAGACATATTTAATTTAATTAGTTGCTAGACTCGCAGGAGAACACCGTTTTTGACCGTGTGAGAACAGACAGTGTCACAACGAATGTTTTGATTTCTTTCATTTTTTGGAACAGACAAATGGGTTTTGTAAGGGAACGTATCTTTTGGTTTGTGTTGGAAAACGTACAACATTAGAAATAAATGACCTTTCGTGTTAAAACCATTGCATCTGTTTATTGCATGCGTCTAAACTTGTCTACAAGCAACAATAGTGACCTTTTCTTTGATATGCAATGGGGTTACTTCAGTAGTAATTGCAATTAAAATGTTCATAAGAAGGAAAACTGAAATATAATATGTTAATAGCCATAAATAAGTCAGGTACTTATATAATCTGTCTGCCACTATGATATAGTGACAATCAGTAAACAGCAAAGTAGGATACACTTTTCTTGATTGATAAATAGCTCTTCTTCATTAATGTGTCGCTTTGGCCCAACTGAAACTTGAACCTGTGTACAGGAGGATATTTGAGGCCAAGGCTTTTCAGCACCTTTACAGCGTTAATAATTCTGCAATTGTAAGTTGTTTTAACTCGGCCATGCATTATCTAATCTGCTCCATATTTCTCATATGTCTACACATACTGACCCTAAAGACATCCATATGATAATTTTCAATTCAAGTCATAGCGCCACCTAGTGGCAACAGGAAGTTACATGTTTTCTACTTTTATACCCTTCTCCTCACAGATAAATCAGATCCCTCTCAAAATATGTCAGAATGGACTTAAGACCTCGATAATGCTTTACTGCCAAGATTGTATGGATTCGTTGAAGGGTGGCGAGTTGGAACATCGGCGAAATTTGATCCTTCGCCGGGACCGAATAAACCAATTTAACATGCTTGAAACGTAACTTAACTTAGCACACACATTTAAAGTCAAAGATGTAGTTACCTGATATGATTGTAATGCTTCAGAATGGCAATATGGCGCGATAGCGCCCCCTACATATATTAATTTAAGCAGCCCCAGCTCTACATTTCACCTACATTTATGAAACTTGGTAGGTTAAACATGTAAACTGAAAAGAAAGTCTATTGGGACCATGCTCTAAATTGTCCCGTAAGTCAGCCATTTTGATTTCTGTGTGATTCTTCCGTTAATTTGTGTGTATTTCATGCCACTATACGTTACTGAACTCCTGATGAAGGGAATTTATCGGTTCCACTTCAAATGTATTATGTTGATGCATGTTGTCTAGTGCCATACAGTGGATACAGCAAGTGGTGGACTGTTTGTTTGCAAAGTATAATTTCCAGCATCGCTCCATGCAAGAAAAAACGGCTAACTCGTAGACGCTTACTCCGACGGTCGCAGACATTCCCGGGCAGCTTGAGCCGGCGTCCAGCCTGTACCCCCGACGTGGAGGAGGAACGAGGACCCGCACATCGCTGCTTTAGTTTGTGTCACTCAGCACAATTTCTTTTTTGGGATGAAATTAAGCTAAACAAAGAAAGTTAGGTTTAGGCAACACCACTTTTTTAGGTTTAATAAAAACATTATGGTTGGGTTAAAATAACTACAGACAGTATAATGTCATGAGAGGTCCCTAGGGCCGGCTATGGTGTGGCAGTGCAATGAAAGGAAGCAAACAGGCAAAAATAAAAGGTTTTAAAGAAGGTTTATTCTTCCATCAAACAGGCAACTTTCATCAATCAAAAAGTCCATCATCAAACAAAGCGTCCCAGAGGAGAAAGTGTTTCCTAAAACTTAACAACACTCCAACAAAATCTCTGGGAAACGTAGTGTGGGCAACGGCAGTAATTTTGTGATGTGGCCGTCGATCATGTGTGGAAATGTTGCAGCCCTACACTACATGGCCCCTTGTGATGCCACAACAGTTATAGGAAACACATCATGGTTGGGTTAAAAAAACTATGTACAGTCAGGCTTAGGAAAAACATCATGGTTGGGATAAAATAACTAAGGACAGTAAATTAGGCAGAAAAACCACACCGTCAAATGTGTCACTTCACAACAACCCTTTAGTACATGTGGTGTCAAAAACCGGTCTCATGATTAACGCCCTGTGTTTGTTGAACCATGGTCTTTCTTAATATTCAATTATATATAAATAGTTATGACCATTGCATAGTCCCATGGATGTTCACGTACAAATGTATGTTGGAAATTGTGAACTAGTTACTAATCAGTTTACCTTTTACATGCTTTCAAAATGCTTTCCACCATGATCATTTTAACTGTGGCACTTGTTTAACCTGCATGTAAAATGCTGACTGTACTCAAGCAATGGTTAGTTTATCAAGTCGGTGAAGAACTTGTGTGATGTTCTGCAAACAGCTATGTGAGTGAGGTGCCCTCACAGTGAGGTCACAGCTCTGAGTTGAACCAGGACAGATCTTTCTGTGTCACATATATTTTCCTTGGTGTGATATGAATATTCAGAGTTATCCGTCATTCAGACGTTCTTCCTGCAGCTTACAGCTTGTTTTTTGGGGGCAAGCATTAAATTCTCATGTCCTCGTGAATGTTTCTGAACAAAGTTGGGTGAAAGGAAAGGCCTCTTTAAATAGAAACCATGTGCAACTCCACTCATGTCCTTCTGACAAGCAAGGTAATTCATGTCAAGATAGTTTCCTCTATTAAGAACCATTGAGAATATACACGCTTTCTTTGCACACAATATAAAGAAAAGTAAAGCCTTGTTTAAAATAGACATGGTCATAATCTGAGGATTTAACTATATGTACAACCACAGACATGAATTTAGGATTGAAGGAATTTGTCAGTACACTGGCTTCAATAACCCTTCAATTAAGCAATAAGGTACAAAAGGCATGACTGTATCGTCAATAATGTCCTGTTCAAGGGTGTTGTTGGCAAACCCTTGAACAGGGCATTATTGACGATACAGTCCTGCCTCTGGTACCTTATTGCTTTAATAATACAGTTGCCTGCGACATTATAAATAGTAAGTAAATAGTAAGCTGCCTTTCAGCACAAAATAGTTGTAGCCACCAAACGTTGTGTATCGCATTTCAGTAGCCTAGAGAAAATAGTCCCCATGTGACTACAACTGATACAGACCTTCAACAGAAAGCCACTTCGTATACATATGTTGCTTGTGTGACATGCCATGAAAATAAAATATTCCAATCTTCATCCACTCACCCACTTTAATATAAATTATTCAAACAACTGCCAGATTTTTCTGCTCATTAAAGTGTTTTATTTCAGAGCAGTAATGTAATCTGCACTGATGTTAATTATTACCATAACAGTCACTTATAGCTGCTCATATAAAATACAAAGGCCTTCCATTGATGAATTTAATTGGTATGTCCATCACCTGGCACCAAGTATTCAATAGCACACATCACAGGAATTTAGAATGATGTGTTTCATTAAGATGAATGTATGATTCATTTAATTTTTCAATTTTAACTAAAAATGAATAGAATACAATAAAAACCTATGCCAAAAGAACACCGAAATGTTTTCAGCTATCACTTTCAAATGTGGTGTCGGAGAACTTCTATTGAAATTATGCAGGATTATGGAATTACATATAAATTCACCCATAGAATCAAAATTGGGATGAGAATAAATGCATCAATATGCTTTAGTTGAAGCTCTTTTTAAATTGTCTAATAGCTTATACAACATCCTTTCTGATGGGGTTATCTCAGACAGTCAAACAATCAAACCCACTCTATGCAGTGATTGGCCAGGTGTGCATAGGTTTGAAAGAATAGTTTTGTTTGAGATGAACAAACCTATTCGCCTGGAAAGTAGACTAGAGCAGGCGGCATCATCAGGGGGCGTTGACAAAAAAATGTGATCAAGTTGGACAGTTTCAGCCACCTTTAAAGAATACACAGGATTAGATTAGATATTACTTCATTCATCCCAAATTACGACTCATTTTGATATGTGTTATATAAATAAGCTTTATTATTATCAACCACACAATATGTTTGATTAAACCCAAGACTAACAGTCGAGCGTTAAGAATCTTCTACAACAGTGTTTTCTGTCGAATCTAAGGGCCAATCAGCTCTCTGATGTGGCGACAGCCAAGCGTTTCCCATCATCCACTGGGCCACGCAATCGGTGGAGAGCTACTGCGGCGCATGACTCTAAAATCTGTGGCCGCCTCACACTCGTGAGATTATCGTTGACCACGTGTGCATGACGTCAGAGCAAGTCGGTATCAAGTTGGACACAAATCTAACCTGGCAAATATTGCTCGCCGATCAATTCTGCGCAAGACTGGCTCACTGCAACATCAAAAATTGTGTTTCGTTATCCCCAATTATATGATTGATTACTTCAGACCAGTCAGTATTGAGGGTAGAAGATTATTCACCACCTAAGAGTCAGAAGTAGAGCAGGTTGTCTTTCAATGAGAAAATGGGTGTTTCGAGACAATCAGGAGGTGATAGAGGGAGTGTTTTATCCAGTTCAGGTGTGGCAGCTAGTGGGGACATGGCATCGGCCACAGCTGTAGCTCATCAGGTAATCAGGGGAAGCCTTTGTGGACCGAGGCTGTGGTCGAATAGTCAAAAAATGACCTCCTAACCTCTATTCCCAACCACTTTTCCTTGACCTCTGTGTAAACCTTATGGGTTCATGGAAAGATGGGAAGGAGAATTCCTGAGGAGTTAGGAAAAGACAACCACGGTGTTTAGAGAATCCGACTCCACTTTCACCAAGCTAAGTAGTTATGAGGCGACGGCAGGTGGATGTTAGTGACATCGGTCTGCAGCGGTGAAACTACAATGTTCAGAAGATGGACTACAACAAAGTGCATCTTAGATACTTTGTCCGTGTTCTTATAGTGTTGTCTCATGCAGATGACAAACAACCTGGTTCAAAGTATTACATTATTAACAACATAAACATCCTGATTCAATTACTTTATTAACGAGGTTGGAATATAAATGAAGTGAAAGTAATTAGTGAAACCAAGGCATTGTCACAGGGTACAAAGCTAATAAACGGTCTCATTGTTCAGTTTCAAACATGCTGAATTAAATACAGTTGGAGCAGACAGTTGGGACATAGGACTGAGCAGGCAACACCACTCTCATTTTCACCATACGGCTGGCAAGACGATCAGCGATGCAAGCAGACCAAGTAGCTCTCCCTAACCAATGGGGACAAGAGTGGTACCCACAGATGTAACTGCAAACAGTCTCTGTCTGCCCTACCTGTGGAACAGCCCTGCCTTGAGAGAAGGCTGAAGGCCATACACTGTGGACTGGAGGAATTTTCAGTTAAAGTTCAACCCCACGCCTTTCCCCACAACTCTTTAATACAGGACTGTTTAGGTTTCAGGTCTACTGTCTCCTATTGGTCTAGTTAACTTGACAGGTTGTCATAATTGCAGTGTTTTATAGTAGTGGTGCCTTTCCTCATCTGAAATGGTGAGCACTTCTAATTGCGGAAGAGTTTATTAAGGTTTTATGGACTACAATATCAGGTTTATTTAGCCTCGGGGGTGAAATGAACAGATCTGCTACATGAGGCCTCATATTTAAGTAGTGAGGTCATAGTTTAAACCATCACTCTCTACATTGTCCTTTTAGTTTTGTTCTCGTGTATGTGTGTGTGTGCGTGCACGCGCGTGTGTGTGTGTGCGCGCGCAACATGGGCCTGGCTTCCTGCACCTCATCTCCACACCTGCACGTCATCTCCAGCACCTATCTTCAATCCAAGGGCGTAGGTTTGGTCTCAGCATTGGTAGGGACACTGCCAAGCCATTTATACAAAAAAAACGTGGTGTGTAACTTGGAACTGATTTAAACATAATTACAGTAATAAAACCTTAGTTTAAATACAACAGTATTCTGCACCAAATAAATAATAATAAGAAATAAATAAGAAAGGTTTTGCTCAAATGCCAATATACAGTAACAGTATATTATATATGCAAAAATATATATAAACAACTGTTATAGTGAAAAAGACAAAAGAAAAAACATTTTACATAAATCTATCATACTTTTTAATTAGCCAGTGCCTTCTGCTGTGTTTTAGCCATTGCACGTCGTAGTTGGGTGTGAACTGGTGTTTTCTCCAATGCATGCGTTGTTACAGCATGATGGCGATTAAAGCTTTCAAGGACATGATTCCAGTTAGTAAAACCATTTAGGCAGAAGGCTGGGTCATTCTTTTTTCCAGAGTGGTGTTTTTCATGGTGTATGCTTTGACACACTCAAAACAAAGTACCTTTTTCAATGTAGGGCTACAATGCAGCCACAGATACTGACTGTACCACTTTGCCTGAAACCGTAACTTATTGTGCTGAAGTTGCTGAATTTAAGGTCAGGATGGTATGGTTCACTACCCATGTCAAGAACACTGCTAAACTCACTTTATGACGATCACTGTCACTCAAACTGACTGTTCCCTAAAGAGCAAAGAAAACTTAGCCTAGTCTGCACATGCATGTTTTAACATAATAATAATTCACATAAAACAGGTAGACAATGTTTACACTGTCAGCCATGATAATACACCTGAACACGGAATCAATAGAGTTTGCGTGGCTGACTAAATAGACCTGAGTCCAGACAGAGCGGTTCAAACAAACCAAAAACCTCCAATCGTATACATACATATACAGATATATACATATATATATGTATATATGTGTATATATATATATATATATATATATACACATAAATGTGTATATGTATATTTGTATTTGTATAGATATACATATATATACACATGTATGTATAGATATACATATATGTATATATATATCATGTATGATATGTATATATGTAGATATATACGTATACACGTATATATGTATACACACATGTATATATATATATATATATATATATATATATATATATATTGTGGCATCACAAGGGGACAGGTAGTGGAGGGGCGCTACAAAATGGCCGCCAGTGCAAGAACTACATCTCTCAGCCAGCTGCAGCTGCTTAAGGCACCTGATTGAGGCAGGGCTGGAAGACTTAAGAGAGAGCACCTGGGAAGGAGAGAGAACACAAGCGGAAGGTGAACCCACAAGCACCTGGAAGAGGACGACAAAGAAGAGGACCTCGTAGCCTGGATTCACCAGTGTTGAGTTTTGTTTGGTTAATTAACCACTTTCTCCTCCGGGATGTTTTATGTTTTCTAACTGGACCTTTTTTTTGATACTTTGTTGTTTGGACGTTACCTTGCTGGTGGGATGGAAAATAAACCTTTACTTTTTGTTAAATACCCTCGGACGTGCCTGTGTCCAGCTCTCTTTTTGCACCGCCCCAGGCTAGCCTGTCCTAGCGACAGCCCGTGACACTACAATATATATACACACATATGTATATGTACAAACATATATATATATATACACATTCATATATGGTGTCTCTCTATTGGACTTCTGTGTTCGCCACAGTTTGTCCATGACATCTGATCTGCGGCTGTATGTCTTGGACACTCAGGTGAAGGTGAGCTGTCAGCTGATCACCACCTGGTGGTGAGTCAGGTTAGATGACGGCGGAGCCGCCTAGAAACGTGTAGTGGGAATGTCTGGCGGAGGATCCTGTCCGGGAGGTCTTCAACTCCCACCTCCGGAAGAACTTGTAGATATGTATGCATGCATGTATGTGTATATATATATATATATATATATATATATATGTGTGTGTGTGTATAATCAAGAATCACATTTAAAATTCTTCTCCTCACCTACAAAGCCTTGATTGGTGATGCACCATCATATCTTAAGGAGCTTGTAGTACCATATTGCCCCACTAGAGAGCTGCGCTCACTAAATGCAGGGCTACTTGTGGTTCCTAGAGTCCTAAAAAGTAGGATGGGAGCAAGAGCCTTCAGTTATCAAGCTCCTCTTTTATGGAACCAGCTTCCACTTTCAGTCCGGGAGGCAGACACAGTCACCTCATTCAAGAATAGACTTAAGACTTTCCTGTTTGATAGTGCTTATAGTTAGGGCTGAATCAGGTTTGCCCTGGTCGAGCCCCTTGATATGCTGCTATAGGCTTGTAGGCTGCTGGGGGATGTTTTAGGATACACTGAGCATCTATCTCCTCTTCTCTCTCTCCTTATGGATGAATTTACATCTCTCCATTGCACCTTATTAACTCTGCTTCCTCCCCGGAGTCGTTGTGACTTCACGTCTCATAGGGTCCATTGGACCTGGAGGTGTCTGATGCCTGGTGAGCCGGCCTCCCGCGTTGGCCCTGCTGATGCGCCCCGCCCCCCCTCCTCCTCTCTACCTCCTTCTGTTTCATGGATTGGAGTTCCATTCATACATCATATATCATATATACGTCATATTCATGTAATGTGTTTATGTAACTTTGTAAATGCTGTTCATTCTGTACACATGACATCTATTGCTTCTGTCCATCCGGGGAGAGGGATCCTCCTCTGTTGCTCTCCTGAAGGTTTTTTCCCTCTTTTCCTGATTCGATGTGAGGTCCTGGGACAGGGATGTCGTATGTGTACAGATTGTAAAGCCCTCTGAGGCACATTTGTAATATTGGGCTATACAAAATAAACTGAATTGAATATGTATATATATATTTATACATATGTATTGTCATGACCCGGCTCTTAGGCCATAACAAATGCCACAGACAACAGCTTGGGGATACTTAAAAAGGTTTATTGAAAGCATAAAGAAACGTTTACCTGTATGACGTGTGGCAGTTGGTAACATCAGTGGTGTCCATGTGCGTGCGTGAATGATGGTGTGTAGATGTTGGCGGTGCAACCCAAAGACCAAGAGGTGAACGATCGCAACGGTCTAGTACGCTCCAATAGAACCGCCCCCTGAGCAACACTAGTGCCGGCCTCTTATGCCGTTGTCAATCCCGGCCCAGGTGCGCTGCATCATGCCATCTGTCCCGCACACCTGCCGTGATCAGGGGGCCGTCAGTGTATATATATATATATATATATGTATGTGTGTATGTATGTATATATATGTATATATATATATGTATATACATATATGTATATACATATATGTATATATATATACATATGTATATATATGTATATATATGTACATATATATATATATATATACATATGTATATATACATATGTATATGTATCGCCATGAATCGCCACCTTAACGTGGTGGAGGAGTTTGAGTGGCTCAGTGATCCTGGGAGCTATGTTGTCCGGGGCGTCAGCCCCTGGTAGGGTCTCCCAAGGCAAACAGGTCTCGGGGGAGAGCCCAGACTAAGAGCGGTTCAACAAACCCTGATGATAAGCAGCCCACGGATTGTAGCCACCTTGCCCGGACAAGGGAAACCGGGGCACCCTCCCGGAGCCAGACCCAGGAGGGGAGCTCGTCGGCGAGCGTCTGGTGGCCGGGCTTTCGCCCATGGGGCCCGGTCGGGCTCAGCCCGAAAGAACAACATGGAGCAGCTGTCACCCTGTGG